>NC_143033.1:80776128-80778628 GCF_057628025.1 Oncorhynchus mykiss
GGTTGCGAATGGTATGAACTTTGAACTCTTATTCACTACAGAAGTGATACCTCCTAGCCGTTGAGTTAGCAACAGCAGCTGCAAACGCAGGTTAGGAAGGAACAGACAGAGGAGCCCGTCTACCACACAACGACGTTACTACAACGTATCCAATTGACCACCAGAGACATTCTTCAAAAGACTCGGTTTGGCAACACGGCCTTCCATCTACCACCAACCTACCGAAGCGCAGCTCAATCCAGCCCCTTTTCTTTTGTGTAACAAGCTGTCATCTCTGTTCCGCCCGCTAGGGACGTTTTCCTTTATGACGTAATTTGTAATCAAGTTATGATTAATTATGTGTATGTGTAATTCTGTGTGATTAGTTAGGTATTTAGTAAATAAATAATTAAACCCAATTTTGTATTGCTGATTCAACCAAGAATTTATAACTTTCAGATGAGACTGAATTAAGGTGACGATTAATATTGACTGCTATTGATGTAAAATATTACTAGGTCTTTAATAGTTTATTTGGAAGATAACAGCTCTATAAATATTATTTAGTGGAGCCCGACTCTCTAGTTAATTACATTTACATGATTAGCTCAATCAGGTAATATTAATTACGGGGAAATTATTTTATAGAATAGCATGTCATATCACTTAATCCGGCATAGCCAATTTCAAGGTTTTTACTGAGTTACAGTTCATATAAGGAAATCAGACAATAAATTCATCAGGCCCTAATCTATGTATTTCACATGATTGGACAGGGGCGCACACATGCATGCATAGACCCACCCACTGGGGAGCCAGGCCCAGCCAATCAGAATTTGTTTTTTTTCTCCAGAAAAGGGCTTTATTACAGACAGAAATACTCCTCCGTTTCATCAGCTAATCAGTTGGCTGGTCTCAGACTATCCCGCAGGTGAAGAATCCGGATGTCCAGGTCCTGGGCTGGTGTGGCTACACTTGGTCTGTGGGTGTGAGGACGGTTTGACGTACTGCCAAATTCTTTAAAATGACGTTGGGGGCGGCTTATGGTAGAGAATTAAACATTCAATTCTCTGGCAACCTCTCTGGTGGACATTCCTGCAATCAGCATGCTAATTGCACACTCCCTCAAAACTTCAGACATCTGCTGTGACAAAACTGCACATTTTAGAGTGGCCTTTTATTGTCCCTAGCCCAAGGTGCACCTGTGTAAAAATCATGCTGTTTAATCAGCTTCTTGATAGGCCACACCTGTCAGGTGGATGGATTATCTTGGCAAAGGAGAATTGCTCACTAACAGGGATGTTAACAAATTTGTGCACAGAATTTGAGAGAAAGAAGCTTTTTGTGCGTATGGAACATTTCTGGGATCTTTTATTTCAGCTCATGAAACATGGGACCAACACTTTACGTTGCGTTTATATTTTTGTTCAGTATATATATATATAACATTTTTTTGGACTGTTTGTACTTAGGCGGCCCGGGGAAAATCCCCTAGTATACATGATCCCAGCCCATGTCCCCATGGGCATGTCACAAAGCCAAACCTACCTTGCCCATCCAGTCAGTCTTAACAAGAGCTATTCCTTTGTCAGTCCAGATATAGTTCTGCTCTGTTCTGCCATGCTGGCTAAATGCCCACTGGCTTGCCTCACAGGATTAGTTATGTTTACTGCCAACCCACCCTGATCATGGATGGATCATGAAAGACTGTCCTCCACGGTGACATGGGGCAGCCAGACCTGTTGTTTGTGACTATACTGCTCAGTGCAGTTGTGATGGTTGTTGTGCAGGTTATTGTGAGTGACGTTTTGAGTGTTTTGAGGCCTGGGGTCTCATGGGATTGCGGTGGTGTTATAGGATTGAGGAATGTGTTACAATGAAGAAAGGCCCGAAACAATGTTATGTGGGGGCATCATATTTTACTCCAATTGGCCAAGCATAAGCACCATTTTAGAGTGAGTGGGAAATGAGGTTGCTGATTGGAGTTATGTAGGAGCCAATGTTTTATCTCCAGAAATGGGCAGTAATCAGTGGTTTAGTAATCCCAGCCAGAGACAGAATTCTTACTGACTGACTGGCCCAGCTGTGGTGCTGAAATCGCAAACGGATAGCTTTCATAATTCAGTCATCTTTTTCTGTAACACATCATTTTAGTAAATACAAGGTCAAAATAATCAAGCTTTTTGACTTACCTTTGAAGTTTTCCATGGGTCAAGGGGCACTACCAACCTACAAAAATGCTTCCATTACTTGGGTACAGCCACCACAGGCTATCACAGATCAACCCCAAACAATGTCGCTAAAGGACTTTGTTTGAATTTAGTTTATTCTGACATTCAATGCTTACAGATAGAATCCGCAGTAGGGGGAAACAGCGCCCCTGGCTGCCCCACCACCGTTGTTATTGATTTGTGCAGCATGGTAAAAATTGCAGTACATATTGTGCTCTTCTGGAGAAACAGGTTTGCAGTAACGTCGTTGTTGTTGTAATATCGCAAACGGATGTGGCTGCTTCACCATT
>NC_143033.1:82981128-83041128 GCF_057628025.1 Oncorhynchus mykiss
TTGGTGAAATGTTACAATTTGATCGACTTTAAGATAATTTACTATTCAGTCTGAATAGTAAAATATTTTGTGGATGAAAAATATTTCTCACTACTTGATTGCTACTTCACTGGATGATATTGTAATTTTTATTGTATTTTTTTTATTTCACCTTTATTTAACCAGGTAGGCTAGTTGAGAACAAGTTCTCCTTTACAACTGCGACCTGGCCAAGATAAAGCATAGCAGTGTGAACAGACAACAACACAGTGGAGTAAACAATAACAAGTCAATAACACAGTAGGAAAAAAAAAAAAAAAAGAGTCTATATACCTTGTGTGCAAAAGGCATGAGGAGGTAGGCGAATAATTACAATTTAGGAGATTAACACTGGAGTGATAAATGATCAGATGGTCATGTGCAGGTAGAGATACTGGTGTGCAAACGAGCAGAAAAGTAAATAAATAAAAACAGTATGGTGATGAGGTAGGTAAATTGGGTGGGCTATTTACCGATGGACTATGTATAGCTGGAGCGATCGGTTAGCTGCTCAGATAGCAGATGTTTAAAGTTGGTGAGGGAGATAAAAGTCTCCAACTTCAATGATTTTTGCAATTCGTTCCAGTCACAGGCAGCAGTGAACTGGAAGGAATGGCGGCCAAATGAGGTGTTGGCTTTAGGGATGATCAGTGAGATACACCTGTTGGAGCGCGTGCTACGGGTGGGTGTTGCCATCGTGACCAGTGAACTAAGATAAGGCGGAGCTTTACCTAGCATGGACTTGTAGATGACCTGGAGCCAGTGGGTCTGGCGACGAATATGTAGCGGGGGCCAGCCGACTAGAGCATACAGGTCGCAGTGGTGGGTGGTATAAGGTGCTTTAGTAACAAAACGGATGGCACTGTGATAAACTGCATCCAGTTTGCTGAGTAGAGTATTGGAAGCTAAGTCGAGGATCGGTAGGATAGTCAGTTTTACTAGGGTAAGTTTGGCGGCGTGAGTGAAGGAGGCTTTGTTGCGAAATAGAAAGCCGATTCTATATTTTATTTTGGATTGGAGATGTTTGATATGAGTCTGGAAGGAGAGTTTACAGTCTAGCCAGACACCTAGGTACTTATAGATGTCCACATATTCTAGGTCGGAACCATCCAGGGTGGTGATGCTAGTCGGGCGTGCGGTTGAAAAGCATCCATTTGGTTTTACTAGCTTTTAAGAGCAGTTGGAGGCCACGGAAGGAGTGTTGTATCTGCTCGTTTGGAGGTTAGATAGCACAGTGTCCAAGGAAGGGCCAGAAGTATACAGAATGTTGTCGTCTGCGTAGAGGTGGATCAGGGAATCGCCCTGATCAGCCTAGAGGATATTTTCTATAGCCTACACAGACAGACACAAATCTACTGTGCCCTTGCCATTAGAGGAGTTATACAGAAGTCTATGGCTATTTTATTAAAATGCTCCACTACAAACATAGAGAAAGAAAGATTTATTCTGTAGCGTCCTGTTGTATATATTTGAGGGAAAAGTGCAGATTAAGTTACAGTGTTTACAAAGTTTATGTGTGTGTATTTTTCATTTGCAAACATTTTGACAGCCATTTTCAGCTGCTCATGTTAGCTGGACTCTCGCTATGCCCCCCCGCCACCACAACTGATAGGATCCCAAGCACTATTCTCAAGGTGACTTAGTGTCTGGGAAAATGTATGGAGTGCGAGGTACTGTAATTAATTCAAAGCACGGATGTACCGAGAATGCCGTTACTCAGCCCTTCTGTAGATGGCGCAGGACTCAGCCTGGAGTGTGGAAACGTATTAGCCAGCAGTGTGTGTGTGTGTGTGTGTGTGTGTGTGTGTGTGTGTGTGTGTGTGTGTGTGTGTGTGTGTGTGTGTGTGTGTGTGTGTATGTGTGTGTGTGTGTGTGTGTGTGTGTGTGTGTGTGTGTGTGTGTGTGTGTGTGTGTGTGTGTGTGTGTGTGTGTGTGTGTGTGTGTGTGTTAGTGTGTTAGTATACATGTTCACAGCTCACTGATCCACATCAGAGATAAGTAACATGACATGAGCATGGTGAGAGGGGGAAGGGAGCAGAGCAGAAGAGTAATACAATGAAATGTATTTTGAAACAGTCTGACTGCCATACGGATTAGAGGTTGACCGATTAATCGGAATGGCCGATTAATTAGGGCCGATTTCAAGTTTTCATAACAATCAGTGATCGGCATTTTTGGACACCGATTATGGCCGATTACATTGCACTCTGTCTACCTGTTATGCGAGTGCAGCAAGGAGCCAAAGTAAGGTGCTAGCTAGCATTAAACATATCTTATGAAAAACAATCATTCTTAACATAATCACTAGTTAACTACACATGGTTGATGATATTAGTAGTTTATCTAGCTTGTCCTGTGTTGCATATAATCGATGCGGTGCCTGTTAATTTATCATTGAATCACAGCCTACTTCGCCAAACGGGTGATTTAACAAGCGCTTTCGCAAAAAAAGCACTGTTGTTGCACCAATGTGTGCCTAACCATAAACATCAACGCCTTTCTTAAAATCAATACACAACTATATATTTTTAAACCTGCATATTTAGTTAATATTGCCTGCTAACATGAATTTCTTTTAACTAGGGAAATTGTCTCCTGTGTCTCCTGTGTTCTGTGCAACAGAGTCAGGGTATATGCAGCAGTTCGGCCGCCTGGCTCGTTGCGAACTGTGTGAAGACCATTTCTTCCTAACAAAGACAGCCAACTTCACCAAACACGGGATGATTTAACAAAAGCGCATTTGCAAAAAAGGCACAATCGTTGCACGAATGTCCCTAACCATAAACATCAATGCCTTTCTTAAAATCAATACACAGAAGTATATATTTTTAAACCTGCATATTTAGTTAAAATAAATGAATGTTAGCAGGAAATATTAACAAGGCAAATTGTGTCACTTCTCTTGCTTTCATTGCATGCAGAGTCAGGGTATATGCAACAGTTTGGGCTCGTTCCGAACTAATTGGCGAGAATTTTACATAATTATGACATAACATTGAAGGTTGTGCAATGTAACAGCAATATTTAGACTTATGGATGCCACCCATTAGATAAAATGCGGAACGGTTCTGTATTTCACTGAAATAATACATGTTTTGTTTTCAAAATGATAGTTTCCGGATTTGACCACATTAATGACCTAAGGCTCGTATTTCTGTGTGTTATTATATTATAATTAAGTCTATGATTTGATAGCGCAGTCTGACTGAGCGGTGGTAGACAGCAGCAGGCTCGTAAGCATTCATTCAAACAGAACTTTCCTGCGTTTGCCAGCAGCTCTTCGTAATGCTTCAAGCGTTGCGCTGTTTATGACTTCAAGCCTATCAACTCCCGAGATTAGGCTGGCAATACTAAAGTACCTATTAGAACATCCAATAGTCAAAGGTATATGAAATACAAATGGTATAGAGAGAAATAGTCCTATAATAACTACAACCTCAAACTTCTTACCTGGGAATATTCAAGACTCATGTTAAAAGGAACCACCAGGTTTCATATGTTCTCATGTTCTGAGCAAGGAACTTACATCGCACATATTGCACTTTTACTTTTTTTCTCCAACACTTTGTTTTTGCATTATTTTAACCTAATTGAACATGTTTCATTATTTATTTGAATTTTATATTAGGTTAAAATAAAATTGTTCATTGTTTATTCAGTATTGTTGTAATTGTCATGATTACAAATATACATATGCCTTGCGGAAGTATTCGGCCCCCTTGAACTTTGCGACCTTTTGCCACATTTCAGGCTTCAAACATATAGATATAAAACTGTATTTTTTTGTGAAGAATCAACAACAAGTGGGACACAATCATGAAGTGGAACGACATTTATTGGATATTTCAAACTTTTTTAACAAATCAAAAACTGAAAAATTGGGCGTGCAAAATTATTCAGCCCCCTTAAGTTAATACTTTGTAGCGCCACCTTTTGCTGCGAATACAGCTGTAAGTCGCTTGGGGTATGTCTCTATCAGTTTTGCACATCGAGAGACTGAAATGTTTTCCCATTCCTCCTTGCAAAACAGCTCGAGCTCAGTGAGGTTGGATGGAGAGCATTTGTGAACAGCAGTTTTCAGTTCTTTCCACAGATTTTCGATTGGATTCAGGTCTGGACTTTGACTTGGCCATTCTAACACCTGGATATGTTTATTTTTGAACCATTCCATTGTAGATTTTGCTTTATGTTTTGGATCATTGTCTTGTTGGAAGACAAATCTCCGTCCCAGTCTCAGGTCTTTTGCAGACTCCATCAGGTTTTCTTCCAGAATGGTCCTGTGTTTGGCTCCATCCATCTTCCCATCAATTTTAACCATCTTCCCTGTCCCTGCTGAAGAAAAGCAGGCCCAAACCATGATGCTGCCACCACCATGTTTGACAGTGGGGATGGTGTGTTCAGCTGTGTTGCTTTTACGCCAAACATAACGTTTTGCATTGTTGCCAAAAAGTTCAATTTTGGTTTCATCTGACCAGAGCACCTTCTTCCACATGTTTGGTGTGTCTCCCAGGTGGCTTGTGGCAAACTTTAAACGACACTTTTTATGGATATCTTTAAGAAATGGCTTTCTTCTTGCCACTCTTCCATAAAGGCCAGATTTGTGCAATATACGACTGATTGTTGTCCTATGGACAGAGTCTCCCACCTCAGCTGTAGATCTCTGCAGTTCATCCAGAGTGATCATGGGCCTCTTGGCTGCATCTCTGATCAGTCTTCTCCTTGTATGAGCTGAAAGTTTAGAGGGACGGCCAGGTCTTGGTAGATTTGCAGTGGTCTGATACTCCTTCCATTTCAATATTATCGCTTGCACAGTGCTCCTTGGGATGTTTAAAGCTTGGGACATCTTTTTGTATCCAAATCCGGCTTTAAACTTCTTCACAACAGTATCTTGGACCTGCCTGGTGTGTTCCTTGTTCTTCATGATGCTCTCTGCGCTTTTAACGGACCTCTGAGACTATCACAGTGCAGGTGCATTTATACGGAGACTTGATTACACACAGGTGGATTGTATTTATCATCATTAGTCATTTAGGTCAACATTGGATCATTCAGAGATCCTCACTGAACATCTGGAGAGAGTTTGCTGCACTGAAAGTAAAGGGGCTGAATCATTTTGCACGCCCAAGTTTTCAGTTTTTGATTTGTTAAAAAAGTTTGAAATATCCAATAAATGTCGTTCCACTTCATGATTGTGTCCCACTTGTTGTTGATTCTTCACAAAAAAATACAGTTTTATATCTTTATGTTTGAAGCCTGAAATGTGGCAAAAGGTCGCAAAGTTCAAGGGGGCCGAATACTTTCGCAAGGCACTATATATAAAAATCGACCGATTAATCGATTAATTGGTCCTCCAATAATCGGTATCGGTATCAGCGTTGAAAAATCATATTCGGTCGACCTCTAATACGGATTAATGGGTGAAACTGGTAGTTAATTGATGGCATGCCACTGGAGAATAAATAGCCATGGAGTCACAGGGCCAATAAGTCAACCTGACTTTGCCTTAGGAAATAATATGCAAGTATCATCCTCATCATTATCACCATTATCATCACCATTCTTCTTCTTCTTCTCATTCTTCCCATACTCATGTTGTGTCCTTTCCTGTGTGTCCCTTTGGCTGTTGTCCTCAGTAAGTGGTTCCACTTACGCCCCTGTGGGAGTAGAGGGACCCATCTGCAAGGCCTGGGTAATGAATGATCACAATCAGCCTCCATCAGGACCCTCAATCTGCTACAGGGAAGACTGCATGCCACCAGCACCAGCACACCACCAGCACCAGCACACCCTGATGGACTCGCACTAACCCTGGGCCCAGACGTCAGGGCATCTGCCCCTCACAAACCCAGAGTAATGCTCATACCCTGGGGGACCAGCTCAATGTGGACAGCCTGGACTGGGGGCTTGATCATGAGAGGCCACTGGCCGGCTGGTCGGCCCAGAGATGGGGTTATGGGTCAGCAGTACAAGAGAGGCTAATATGTGCTCACTACAGTATGTGTTCAATCCAGACTCCTTTCAACTTGGGCAAGAGATTGAGACATGATGAGATGGACCATGATGGACCATCACATTTCATTATAAGGAAGAGTACAATCTGTTTTGGTTAGTATCTGTCTCCTCAAGGGCAACTGTCCAATAGACGTCATAAAATCTTCAGTGTCAATTTCAAAGTCGATTTGAATCATCAAGGTTTTTTTTTACCACGCCTCACTAATCTACAGGTGTCCTCTGTATGTTGTGCCACCCATACTCAACAAGATCGGGCTAACACTGGCAGCATCTCAGATCTCATCACCCTGAAAGCCTTTTAATTTCCACTAAAGCCTGGTAATACCCCATAATACCTGATTCCCTTCTGGCCCTGGCCCTGCCATTCAACTGCAACTCAACACTGGCACCTCCTATCAAAGTTTGCCTCTGGGACTGTGAGCCAAGAATCAACAGTTTCAGTATGTGTTGTGGGTGCAACAAGTATCAGTCTCTCACGTGGATGTATGCCTTCTATATTTAATAAATGTCCATGTTATGCCCACTTGTCAGAAATGCATTAGCCAACCGAGCTAAGCAATAATTTTATATCTGTATACTGTAGATATTTTGTATTGATATTTTCTCCACAGAACAGTTCCATTCACACATTACTTTAAACCTGAGGTATGATGAACAGGGGCTGATTTGGTGGTTAAAATCATATCCGTTCCCTTTCCCAACATCTTTTCCCCCTTTGTGATTCTTGACCTTCAACCCCTTCATCCTCCCTGCACCTCCCCAGCATTATGTTTCTACTAGAGCCCTGTATAGAGCCAGGTGAAATAGATCCATCCATCAACAGCCAGTTGACATGGTGTCCTCTACACCACCACACTTAGTCATGTAACTCTTTATCCCTTCACTTAGCCTCGCCTGTCATTACCACATGATTTATGTTGCATGAAAGATACATTCCATCATGAGAATACAATTTTGATGATAATTGTTGGAGCAAAATAGAAAATAAAGGGTAGGGGTATTCACATGGGATCTAGATTGCTTTCCCCCCACTATGATGATATTTATAGAAGTAGCAGTAGTTGTAGTAGTAGGAGCAGTAGCGGTAGTAGAAGTAGCAGGAGCAGTAGCGGTAGTAGAAGTAGCAGGAGCAGTAGCGGTAGTAGAAGTAGCAGTAGTAGTAGCGGTAGTAGTAGCAGTAGTAGCAGTAGTAGAAGCAGTAGCAGTAGTAGTAGCGGTAGTAGTAGCAGTAGTAGAAGCAGGAGCAGTAGCGGTAGTAGAAGTAGCGGTAGTAGTAGTAGTAGCAGTAGTAGTAGCAGTAGCAGTAGTAGCAGTAGTAGAAGCAGTAGTAGTAGTAGCAGTAGTAGTAGTAGTATCAGTAGTAGTAGTAGCAGTAGTAGTAGTAGCAGTAGCGGTAGTAGAAGTAGCAGTAGTATTAGTTGCAGTAGTGGTAGTGGTAGCAGTAGTAGTAGTTGTAGCGGTAGTAGAAGTAGCAGTAGTATTAGTTGCAGTAGTGGTAGTGGTAGCAGTAGTAGTAGTTGTAGTAGTAGGAGAAGTAGCAGTAGAAGTAGCGGTAGTAGCAGTAGCAGCAGTAGCAGTAGTAGTAGTAGCAGGAGCAGTAGCAGTAGCGGTAGCAGAAGTAGCAGTAGTAGTAGTTGTAGTAGTAGGAGCAGTAGCGGTAGTAGAAGTAGCAGGAGCAGTAGTTGTAGTAGCAGTAGCGGTAGTAGAAGTAGCAGTAGTAGTAGCGGTAGTAGTAGCACTAGTAGCAGTAGTATAAGCAGTAGTAGTAGTAGCAGGAGCAATAGCAGTAGTGGTAGTAGAAGTAGCGGTAGTAGCAGTAGTAGCAGTTGTTGCAGAAGTAGCGGTAGTAGCAGTAGTAATAGCAGTAACAGTAGTAGCAGTAGCAGTAGCAGTAGTAGTAGTAGCAGTAGTAGTAGTAGCAGTAGCAGTAGTAGCAGTTGTAGCAGCAGGAGTAGTAGTAGTAGTAGTAGTTGTAGTAGCAGTAGTAGTAGCAGTTGTAGCAGTAGTAGTAGCAGTTGTAGTGTAACCAATGTGAAATGGCTAGCTAGTTAGCGGTGGTGCGCGCTGATAGCGTTTCAATCTGTGACGTCTCTCGCTCTGAGACCTTGAAGTAGTTGTTTGTGGCTAGGTGGGTAAAGATGCATCATGGGTGTCAGTTGTTGATGTGTGCAGAGGGTCCCAGGTTCAAACCTAGGTAGGGGTGAGGTGAGGGACAGAAGCAAAACTGTTGCAGTGTGTAGCATGAAAAACTATTATCTTTCCCACCAATCCATGTACATGTATATGTAGCTAGCTATCATCAGTGTGGTGGAAGGGTTCAATGATTCGTTAGACAAACTTCCAGCAGGGCCTGGTTTTGGTCTCCATGGTGACCTGCCCTGTTGGTTAGCTTGGGTTCATACATCATGGCTGTGCAATTGAGGGAGGGCTGCATAGGTCCGAACATGTTGATTAAACATACCACTAACCCTGTCCCAGGGTTAATCAGTCTTTTCATCCAGCCATACCTCATTGAGCCCTGTCTTCTCTGATCCCTGCTCTGGGCCTGCCTTGGTGGGATTATACAATTGGGGCTGACCAACCTGTATGTTTTGTACACTCCAGCCCAGCACACATAGGGCCAACAGAACCAGAACCATGGAGGAAGCAGCAGTCTGTGTGGCTGGGATAGAATGGGGTGAGGGGTAGTACTAAGGCAGAATCAAACCTATTTGCCACAGGATAAAGGGGTTAAGGTTTGCTGCAACTCTCACAGAATGAAAATCCTGTTTTGAATGCCCTCTAAAGTAACTGTGCATGAAGAACAGATAGATACAGTATATAGACCTCGGGTTTCTCTGACTACAGCTGTACATCAGGAGGGCTTCAGGCATCATCTTTCTTGTGTGATCTGGGCCTGAATGAACAGTAAAATATGTAGTACCATGCTGAGGGAATCAAGAGTGAAATTCTATTCATAAAATATTCCCTCAGGTTGGATATAATCTTGTCCTATATTTATGTGGTAATTCTGAGAAATGAATTGGGGGGCATTGACCGACTTTGTAGGCATACCCCTCGTGAATTTCAACATTTCAAGAAGGAGGGCGAGAGGGAGCACATTTGTCACATTACAAAGCACACAGATAACAGAATTAGTCATTAATTACTGTGTGAAATGAAAAAGATTGTTCTGAGCAGTGAGCATGCTGAAAGAGTGCCTATATTGCTTTGAAAAGGTTCATTTTGGGGAACTTGAAAGGGTTTTATTCAGCCGCGATGCGTTTCTCACACTTATTAAGTGCTGAAGGCATTAATCTCTCTTTGTTGAATTAGAAATCACGTTTCAATGATATTTGGCCTAGCTGAGAGGCACTCATCGCTCAGTGATATCAGTGAAGGGATCCCAAGAGCTGGAGCATAAGCGCATAAGATGTTCAACTGAAGACCTTCAGAAATACTACCTCAATAGCACATCTTGATTTCCCTCTTTGTATTGTACTGTATACAGTGCAATCTTTCATACAGTATCTTGAATACATAATACCTATTGTTGAATAATTTTGTTTTTTACTAGATAAGTGGCATTCACTGTCACGTATTATAAAAACACCTATGACTTAGTTGAACTAGCAGAGAAATTATCATCTTTCCAGAGTGTACAAAGCTGTCATCAAGGCAAAGGGTGGCTACTTTGAAGAATCTAAAATATAAAATAGATGTTATTTGTTTAACACTTTTTTGGTTAATACATGATTCCATATGTGTTATTTCATAGTTTTGATGTCTTCACTATTATTCTACAATGTAGAAAATAGTAAAATAAAGGGAAACCCTTTTGATTGATACTATATAAACTCAGCAAAAAAAGAAACGTCCTCTCACTGTCAACTGTGTTTATTTTCAAACAAACTTAGTATGTAAATATTTGTATGAACATAACACAATTCAACAACTGAGACATAAACTGAACAAGTTCCACAGACATGTGACTAACAGAAATGGAATAATGTGTCCCTGAACAAAGGGGGTCCAACAGGTCCAACAGGTCAATTGAGATCCGAACTCTTCACTGACCATGACAGAACACACAGGTGTGCTGACATTCCTGTCTTGCAGGAAATCACGCACAGAACGAGCAGTACGGCTGATGGTATTGTCATGCTGGAGGGTCATGTCAGGATGAGTCTGCAAGAAGGGTACCACATGAGGGAGGAGGATTTCTTCCCTGTAACGCACAGCGTTGAGATTGCCTGCAATAACAAGCTCAGTCCGATGCTGCTGTGGAACACTGCCCCAGACCATGATGGACCGTCCACCTCCAAATTCTCATAGGCCTCGGTGTAACGCTCATTCCTTCAATGATAAACGCGAATCCGACCATCACCCCTGGTGAGACAAAACCATAACTCGTCAGCGAAGAGCACTTTTTGCCAGTCCTGTCTGGTCCAGTGACGGTGGGTTTGTGCCCATAGGCGATGTTGTTGCCGGTGATGTCTGGTGAGGACCTGCCTTACAACAGGCCTACAAGCCCTCAGTCTAGCCTCTCAGCCTATTGCAGACAGTCTGAGCACTGATGGAGGGATTGTGCGTTTCTTGGTGTAACTCAGGCAGTTGTTGTTGCCATCCTGTACCTGTCCCACAGGTGTGCTGTTCGGATGTACTGATCCTGTTCAGGTGTTGTTACACGTGGTGTGCCACTGCGAGGACGATCAGCTGTCTATCCTGTCGTGCTTAGGAGTCTCATAGTACAGACATTGCAATTTATTGTCCTGGCCACATCTGCAGTCCTCATGCCTCCTTGCAGCATGCCTAAGGCACATTCACGCAGATGAGCAGGGACCCTGGGCATCTTTCTTTTGGTGTTTTTCAGAGTCAGTAGAAAGGCCTCTTTAGTGTCCTATATTTTCATAACTGTGAACCTAACTTGTTTTTAACCTTTATATAACTTGGCAAGTCAGTTAAGAACAATGATGGCCTAGAAACAGTGGGTTAACTGCCTTGTTCAGGGGTAGAACGACAGACCTTGTCAGCTTGGGGATTCGATCTTGCAACCTTTCGGTTAAAAGTCCAACAATGTAACAGCAAGGCTACCTGCCACTCCCAATTGCCTACCGTCTGTAAGCTGTTAGTGTCTTAACCACAGGTTCATTAATTGTTTATGGTTCATTGAACAAGCATGGGAAAAAGTGTTTAAACCCTTTACAATGAAGATCTGTGAAGTTATTTGGATTTTTACGAATTGTCTTTGAAAGACAGGGTCCTGAAAAAGGGACGTTTAATTTTTTGCTGAGTTTATATGGGTGGGAAATCAGTCGGGGTCTCAACTCAATGTTGAGGGCAAAAATGTTATATACACTGAGTGTGCAAAACATTAACAACACACTTTCGATGGTGTAGACTGACCAGGTGAATCCAGGTGAAAGCTATGATCTCTTATTGATGTCACTTGTTAAATCCACTTCAAAATGTGTAAATTAATGGGCAAGACAAAGGATTGAAGTGCCTTTGAACAGGGTATTATAGTAGGTTCCAGGCGCACCGGTTTGAGTGTGTCAAGAACTGCAATGCTTCTTGGTTTTTCACACTCAACAGTTTCCCGTGTGTATCAAGAATAGTCCACCACCCAAAGGACATCCAGCCAACTTGACACAACTGTGGGAAGCATTAGTCAACATGGGCCAGCATCCCTGTGGAACTCTTTCGACATCTTGTAGACTCCATGCCCCGACAAATTCAGGCTGTTCTGAGGGAAACTCAATATTAGGAAGGTGTTCTTAATGTTTTTCACACTCAGTATATTTTTTGGAAGTTTATCCGGGGGCCAGTTGCCCATCCCTGCCTTAGTCTGTTTTAAGGTAAGGCCCAGTGTGGACAATGATGGATGTGGTGTGCCAAAGCTCCCCCTAGTCATTGGTGAGTGAGTAAAGTGAGGTGTTGATGAACACCACCCTTTGAAGCCAGTGTGAAAGTGTGTGTGTGTGTGAATGTCTGTGTGTGTGTGCGTCTTGGCAGAATCACTGATAGGCTAATGTCATAGGAATCCCATGATGAGCCCTGAGGGAAGATTTACTGTCACAGGTATCACTGCTCAGACAATAGCATGGCCATCCTGGTCATATAGACAATTCAAAGCCTCTGTTTGGATTTGTTACCTAACTGAACATGTTTCTATTCCATCTTTTTTAAATGTATTTATGATGTTCAGCAGAATACTCATACAGTGATTAGATAAATTGATGACATATCACAGTTTCTGAACAGATTATGTGGGGTGTTAGTAAAATACAAATGTGTTCTTGTCTTTTAAGGAGCTGACTTGTCTGCCCTATTGTTGGCATGTGAACTGAACACAGCGCTGTCCAATGGATCTGATATCCAATGACCTTTCTGGATGAGTCAACAGAGGTGGCCCACTTAATGAACTGAAGCAGACACCAACATCTAGAGTCCTGGGACCTGACCTGCTATTCCATTCTGCTGGCATTACAGATCATATGTGGAGTTTCACTCAGAATAGGAAAATATAGACATTTCCAAAAGGGCCTTGAAGTGGCCTTGTCATTTATTAAAGAGTAGAGTAACAATGGAAATACAGATGCTAATTAAAAATGTTCCCTTTTAAAATCCAAGTCAAATTACATCAGTGACCACCGGAGCCAAAAAGCCTTAGACAGCTTTCCCTAGAGCTCTTAGACTTACAAAAGTCGTGGAAGACATTTCTGTGGTTTGATAACAAAATTATTATTCTCTTTTTATATGTGTCTAAATTTAAATGGAAGGATACCAAAATGATTGAAGAGAAAAGTTAAATGTGTCTAAACTGAATGAGCGGCTACAGTGTATTGTCATCCAGGTCTCTCTCTGTCTCTCTCTCTCTCTCTCTCTCTCTCTCTCTCTCTCTCTCTCTCTCTCTCTCTCTCTCTCACTCTCTCTCTCTCTCTCTCTCACAGCAAGACAGCATTTAAAAATATTTTAAATAACAATCAACAGGTTAAATTTGAAGGTATTAAATACTATTCAACATTGTCTTTTCTTTTCTTATCGCTTAATGTTTACTTGACAATGTCCCAGCAGTAACAGCCTTTCAATGTCCTCTACTTCCTTCCATCAGCCAAGGATATTATTGGTAGCTAATTCATTAATTTTTGCCTAAACCAAAGGCTGAGGGGGAGGCCCCAGGTAGGCTTTCCCCTCCCCAGTGGGAGGGATAGTCCATCAGCCTGAAGGTATGGAGGGGCTTGGAGCTCAGACCTCAGACTCCAGACTGGATACCCTGCCCCAGGTCTTTGGCACATAGGGACTGTTGACTCTTCTGGCCACCAGGACCTCCCTCCGATCCCTGCTCCCAGACCCGGGCAGGGGGGGCTCCTCTCGCGACCGCCCCACCGCGCCCTCGTAGCCCCCAAACATATTGTTCTGGTACACCACCTGCCGGTCCCCCATACGGGGCACCAGGGCATTGTTGTTAGGGCAGTGGCTTGCACAGGGGAACAAGTGGCACATGTCCTTGTCGTAGAACTGCCCGGGCTCCTGGGGCAGCGGCCCCACGTATACAGGCAGGTCTGTGTAGGAGTTCAGGTAGGTGGAGTAGTGTCTGTGCACCACAGTGGAGGAGGAGCGCCGCAAGGCGGCTGCGTTCTGCAGGATAGCCTCCCTGTAGGATGGTAGCCGGGTGGACTGGGAGCACTTGAGCTTATGCTGCTTGTAGGGGTAGGAACGCATATGAGCCGGGTCTAGGTAGGCAGGCTCAGCGGCCAGGGGGTAGCACAGGTTGTTCCCCTGGCTGCCATACAGCTTGTGGGGCTTGGGGTTGGCCACCACTACGCGGGGGAACAGGTCAGGCATAGTGGAGGTGGAGGGCTTCTCGCCCAGCTGGCGGATCCTGTCACTGCTCCAGGTGGTCTTGAGAAAAGAGGCCCGGCGGTTGACCTTGTCCTTCCCCAGCAAGGGCACATCCTCCATTTCAGGCTCCAGGTAGGGCTTCATGCAGGAGTTGCAGCTGGCGCTACCGCTGGGGTAGTGGCCCCCCATGCAGGCCATGGTTGATGCAGAAGGGGCGTGGTTGTTCAGGAGGTGGTTGGCCCTCAGCTCAGCCAGACAGGAGGTTGGCTCATCATAGTCGTTCCTCCCCCTGGTGTCTTGGGCCTCGGAAAACACGTAGCTGTGGGACCTCTTCTTCCTGCCCATGTGGTCAGGGGGGTAGCTGAACTTCCGTCCCAGGGGCCCCTTGTGGTGTTCCACATAGATGTCAGGCACCTGGAACTCTCTGTAAGGGACAAACGGGGAGGTAGGGTGCCGGGGCTGGGTCTCAACATACAGCCTGCTGCTGTGGTGGGGGTGTGGGTTGTGACTGGAGGTGCTAGGGGGAGCAGGGTCCCTCATGGCGATGTGGGGGCTGCTAAGGCTGGAGATGGGTAGGGTCCTCTCGTAGAAGTGGTGGCTGCCACGGGCCGGAAGGGTGTAGCGGAGTGGGGTAGGCCGCGTCACCACCCTGGATTTGTCCAGCAAGGGCTGGGTGGTGCTGTCCGAGTAGTGGATGGGGAATGTGGAAGCGAGCGCCCTCTGGGGGTAGGGCGAGTGGTTGTCCGTGATGCTGGAGATATAGGGCAGGCGGCTGTGGCCCATGTCTATAGTGGTTGCCACACGAGGCGGCAGGCCAACCCGCACATTGTCGGCTCCTCGCCGGCTCCAGTTCTCTATGGTCTTGGTGGCATTGTCCAGGGAGTTCTCCACTCTGGTCGAGGTCACGATGTCCTTGGCTGTCTGCAGCATCTTCAGCATGTTGGCCTGGGTGTAGTTGGTGGTGACGTCAGGGTTCTGCAGGTTTCCGTTGCGGTCAGAGTCCTCCACGCCGTTGAAGCAGCTGTAGATTCCCTGCAGAGATAGCGAAGGAGGAGGAGATTAGCATCCATCAAAAAGCCTTGTCAGGTTTTGGAACAGATCTACATTTCTCACCCTACACAAAGTTTGACAAGATTAAATCCCACAGGTGTTAATTATCTTTGGCCATTGTTTCTAATCATGACTTTAGAAAACAATATTGCTTGTGTTGATAACATTCACTTTGAGCAAATACAATTTCTATTAACCTGTCTGACCAATGAAGTGAAGAGAAGTGTGAAAGCCAAATTAGATTCAGGATTGTCCAAAATAGTTTATAGACTATTTGTGCTGTTTTGAAAGCTTGTATGCATTCAGGTTGATGTTAAACACACAAAAAATTGCGAAAGACAGTAACTGAAAAAGCAGCAGCTGACCATGCACTTGCTGAATTAGTTTTCCAATTTTTATTCGGCCGGCTTTATTTTACTTTCAAATTGGGTCTCAGTCTAGAATGCTTAATCTCACCTCACCACTGTCAACACTGAGATGGATTGTTAATGGGCCTATTTAAATTCCATTTCAGATGGATCAGGACCGTAACAGTATTGCACGGTCTCCATAAAGTCATTTTATGGATTTTTCCTCATTTTATTTTTGCATCATTTTTATTTTAGTGCCCTTGAAATATCCTGATCGTGTACATCTTTGACTTAGTGCATTAAAAATATTTCCCAAGTGTTACTGTGAGGCAAAAATCTAAGAAAGACAGAACTTTATGGTCAGGAAGTCCAAAAAATTGTTCTGCTGTGTTTGTGAAAACACATTTTATGGTTTCTTAGACTGCAAAATTATGCCGTTGTTGCTGCTTTCATTGAATTGTTGCTTACATTTTATGTCATTTCTTTATGGAATTCAGTTTTGTGTCTTAGATTAACAGATCAACTTTCCCATGGTGATTGGACCACATTCTCTCTGCAGAACCCAAGGCCTTTGCAATCTAAGACATGCCTCAGTGTGTACATCTCTATAGATTAGGCCTATGTACCCTTTCCACCCCTGTCCCTCGGAAGAAGGGTCAGCCACACCTACCCTGCTGATGGCGAGCAGGAAGTCGAGGCGTTCAGACTTGCGTACTGAGTGTCTCAGCTTCCAGTAGAGCAGATGTTCCCAGCTGAACACCAGGAGACTGAGCCCCATGGCCACCAGCAGCATGTAGAAGACGCCCGCCATGTTATCTATGTCCAGCTTACTGCTCATCACCTCCTTCTTCTCATTACGACAGATCCCTGTGAGCCACACCGTCTGCAGCTTCTGCGTGTCACCTGCAGCGAGCAGGAAGAACAGAACACAGAGAGGCTTGAAGGTGTTCATGAAAACACTCTTGCGCCAGTTGTTGCCATTGTGTGTCAATGCCAATCTCACACCCTCATCACTCCCCTCGACAAACCCTGACTCAGCATTTTACACTTGTTGTTCCCTGGATCACAGTCAAAACTCTGTTACAGTACCTCTGAGTGGTCCATGGTGCAATGTACGCCAGTATTTTCATTAAAGTTGAGTTTTTTCTAATCTCGAGGCTCTTCGGGTCTATACTAGCTTACTTTTGTGAGTTACGCTTTTTCACCATTAATGTGCAGTTTACCAGTTTAGCAAACTTGGGAGTATTTGGGACCTAAAAGGATAAGTACAGCTAAGATTTACAGTTGGCCGCCCATCCCACTCCACACGGGGTTAATTGTAATTTACCATCCGCTAGGAACTGGAGCAGGGCCAGGTCTATAGGACGTTTCCATCGGGACTCCTTCTGCAAGGCGATGCCGTAGCCAGTGGTGGCAAAGACCTTCCCACTGCCGATGGTCACCAGCTTACAGCCCTCGTCTTTACCTGCCATGTAGTTCAGCACAGCAGCGTCATAGATGAAGGCATCCAGTTTCCTATAGATAATAACAATAGGGATTTATCTTGTGGGAAAATGCAATGATAGACAATTGTATTTTTAATTACTATTTAATTACCATTTAATAACTTATCTAATGAATTATAATTTCATCAAACATAAAATATTTGCTTAGGCATTTTAGAATGTGTTACGCTGATGTCTGTTTTCTGTCACTGACTGTGTATAATGATTATTTACAGAGTGTTACCCTGATTTGAGGCTGTTGAGGGCGTCCTCCACACCCTTCTGGTTGTATTTGACCATGTGGGCATGCATCTCAGGGTAGTTGCTCCGGATGTTCCTCTCTGTGCTTCCATTTGGGACCGTACCAAAGCGAAACGGTGGATACTGCTCCTGTGGCTTCTGGAACTGTTTGGGAAATGTAGAAGTTTGAATTATAAATGCACAAACAAGAAACATTTTGAACAGGATACCCGACATGTCTAGGAAGAATACATGCACTATTCATTAAATCCATAAAAATAAATAAAATAAAATACATTGACATACTTGAATATTAATTAATAACATTTAATATGTTTTTCTTCCACCCTCTCCTAAGATCTGATGTCTCAACCCTTTTAGGTTCTAGATAGGACTTTATTTCTAAGAGTATATGATATGCCAGGCAAACCCAGAGGCATGAATATAAACCTCAAAGAAACTAACACAATGACACTGATCACCTTGTCCTTGACTACACTAGACCACTGTTTCTTTGATATCTGCCTGTACCCTCAAGTGCTGTTCACTCAATTAAGTGGTCAGCTAAGGTTACCCTCTATAATTCCTCTCTCAATTCGACGATTAGAGGGCACAATGAACAGAAATTAAGTCCAGGCCATACTTTCCAGAGAATTAGAAAATGACTTCTTCCCCCTTGACTGTAATAAAAACGCCTAATTTCTCTTTATTTTGCCATGCCCCTTTGACGCAGAGTGGACCATGTTCATTTAAATACCCTGACTGTGCAATATACTGGAAATAAATTGTACTTGTTCATTAATGCAAATACTTCCATGAGCGATAATTCCTAGCAACCTTGTCTTGTCAGAATGAGAGAAATGTCCTCTGAGACATTTCACATGAATTAATGAGACCTTTGGTGCCAGTCTTATGCATCCCACGTCTCACTGCTCTCTGGTGGGGTAGCTGGAGAGATGACAGAGTGTTGTCCTCGTTCCCATTTGTCCTGTATCCTGTACACTGGCTGCATTAGGATACTCAGCCTGTGTTCCTCATCTCACCCAACAGACCAAGGTTACTCCGCTGCTATGTGAATGAGGGAATGCTGTAGCAGTGTGACAGTGCCCCCAGACACAGGATGTCATACAATGCTCTGTGTTGTAAATGCCTGTTGGGAAGCAATGAAAACCCTGACTAAAAGCATGGATGATGGTTGACCCATAGAGCTTGAGTCTAGCTGGCCAAAGTTAAGTGTATAGGATTCTTACAAACATCTGTTAACATCTGACAGCTTGTACAGAAAGGAGAGACTAGCACAGACAGGGTCTAAAGAGGGAGGTGCCTGTCTGTACATGATGTCACTCTGAGGAAATGGCAAGGTCTTGTCCATGCATGACTCCATGCCTCTGAAGTGAACAGTCCCAGGAGGAGAAACACTCATCTGTCACTACATAAACACCAGTTACTGTCCTTTAACCAGTTTGTATTCCTCACAAGCCTCTTGTTTGAAACTCTTTCGGAGAACGTCCCTTTTTAGAGATCATACAGCTCAATTTAAATGTCCCACCTGCAGTGTCCAGTCTGTCTATTCTCTCTAAGCTTCTGTGGATTCTGCCCTGGTTGATCTGTAGACTCACTATCAAAAGACACTTTATGGGTTCTCTTCTTTTTTTCACAAAGTAGAGCTAATGGATTATGTGGGAAGAATATTAAATGAGTTCCCGGAATTCTAATGAGCAGTGGACAGCTTGGTCTTTTCCCTCAAATGCCTCTCTAATCCCTCAGTGCCTTAAAGCAGAGAGTCCACAAATCATTTCTAGCACTGAAGTTTTAACATGGATTTCCTTGTCAATACTGGTGTAGAGCACCTCCACAGGCCACACAAATATGCATAAATTACTACTAGAATATATAATCACTGGCAGCTTGGCAAATCCACTGGTGTAATACAATTCAGGGGATTTTCACAGACATCATACCTAAAGACTTCAGGGATCTAATTTAATTTCACCACAGACGCTGGGAATCCTATTATGTTTTTACTATGAGTGGAAAAAGTCACAGTCATGACATTGAGACTCTGCCCATGGTTATTTGTATTCTCTCAAACCGTTCGCAGCCAGGCACTGTTTGCTCATCAGAAATAGGCCACTCTATATTTTGCCTAAGCCTAACATCAAACACTACAATATGTCCATAATTCTTTCCCCCTTTCAAAGACTGAACACAGACAGAATTACCAATGACTGATGAATCCTCCTACCTTTTTGTCACTCAGTCCAGAGACTGTGTCAGTGTATTGCTCCTGGATCATGAAGGCTGCCAGGTTGGCAGTGTAGGAGGCCAGGAAGATGACAGCGAAGAAGGCCCATACCAGGACCATGACCTTGCTGGTGGTGCCCTTGGGGTTCTCAATTGGAACAGAGTTGTTGAAGACGATGCCCCACAGCAGCCACACAGACTTCCCAATAGTGAAGGTGGGGCCTCCGGGATCTGGAGAAGGCAGGATGATGGTTGTGGTAAAGACAGAAGGGATTCAGAGAGGGTGTATATAACATGCGTTTGCATTCTATTTCAATGTCATTTAATATTTTCTGTGATATAATATAGAGTTCTTTAAACCTACTTTTCCGTGACTTTCTACCTTTGCTGATACGGGAGGGTAGAGGTAGAGGGAAAGGTGGTCGGAGCTGACACTCACCCTTGGCGCTCACCAGACTCCGGTTGTACCCCACAGGGCTGCAGTACTCAAAGATAAACACTGTGACAGCTACCACCGTTAAGCACATCACAAACATCATCACCCACACCGCCGGACTGTAGGGCTCTATAGAGGAGGAGGGAGAGAGGAATCAGAACACCTATAGAAGAATCAGAACATCTTTCTGGCAAATGTTGAAACCATGTGCTCTGACAGCTGCTTGCTAGATAATGGCAAGGACAACGTGGTATTGTATTACCATAGTAGCACACTGTCAGCAGCTTCTGAAAGGGATGCTCTTTATGAAGTATTAAAGTAAGTAGCGTAGTCTTGAACGAGCCTTGCCTTTTGCGAATCGACCCACTCATACTAGAAGAAGCCTTTCTCCTGTTTCTGTAGCGTGAGGCACCTTGTTGTACGATATATTCAGTTGTGAGTTCTAAACTCTGTCCAGAGAAAGTACTATTTGCCATCTCTGTTTTCAGATGGTAAAACAAGCTTTTTTAAGCCAAGTCATTTGTTATCTCTGTAGAGAAACGTTTTGTTTGTTTACATGAGCAGGTTAAACATGCTCACCAAGAAAGGCAGAGGGTGAGACGGTCCCATTGCTCCTGGCGACCATCACACTGATCCCCGTCTCCACAAACGGCACGGAGAAGTCGATAATTTCTGAGCGCTCTTCGTTTATGGTCAGCGAGCCAATGGCCATGTCCGCCCGCTTGTATACCACCTAGGGAGAACGGAAGAGGACATTTTTATGACATAGAAAGTCTACAGTCTATATGTATAATATATATGTATAATAAATCGAACACTGTAGTAGGTGGGATTAGTGATGCCCCCTATTGACCTGTTTGATTCATTTTATCTATTGATATGCAAGACTTAAATCCCTGTAGGTGATATACAATGTGTACAGTATTGTCCCTGATACACTACACAACCCATCCAGACAGATGCAGATAACAGCCCATGGTATCTACCCACCCATTCATGCAATGTCATCCATCATGCAATATCAATCCTAATTCCTAATCCATTAGATATTGCTGCATATAGCATAGACCTAATACCTGTTACGTAAGTCCCTGGCCCCGGCTGACAAAGTGTTACCAGCAGCAATTGGGCATTGTAAACACTGGCATACCAGACACCCCCGCAAGGCAGGGGGCCCACGAGCCATGGGGGCCCCACGAGCTCTGGGGGTCCATGCGCCTGTCATTGATGTCATCATTTTGACAGTAACCTTCCAAAAAGTAATTCATAAACCTTTTACATTTTTCAGGAATGTGACTGAAAAAGTGAAAAAAATAAAATAAACGGTTAAAGGTATAAAGTGATTTCAGTGAACAAATGTTGGGGTCAAGGCTACGACGGCACCATTGCAACGAGTGGCACTTACTCAGGCGTTCAAAAGCACATATCAGACCGAGAGCCTAATGCTTGTTAGGTCGTTCAGCATGAGTTTTAGTTCATAAAAAACAATCTCTCTGCAGAAGCAACAGTTACAGAGATGGTAAAAACAGCTTGATTGCTATAGCAACATCAAGGGAAAGGAAGCTGGGCAGAAGGGAGTTGTGCCAGTTCTGTAACATCTTTAACTTTAACAGTCTCAGGAAAGACTGTCTGGGTTGGCAATACTCAGTACAGAAAAACAGTCGTGCCCCAAACCTGGACCTACAGGCTGTGGTGAAAACATTTACAGACAAAAAAGGAGGACTTCAGAACACCAGGTTCAGGACAGAATTAAGGTACATTTAATTGATTTTGTGTAGGCTATTAGCCAGACAAAACCCGCTGAGTTCAACAATAAAGAGTGACTGAATTTATCCTCAAGCCGACAACTTTTGTCCTATTGTTAGGCTATTTCATGTGTCATTTTTAAAACGTTTATAAATAGCAGCTAAAGACGGTATATAGCTATGGATAGTACACTGCATAATGAAACAATCCCTAGTAAGCTTAGTAAGTGTTTTCAGGGAGGACAGACAGTATTGTTTGGCATTAATAGTCTGGTTTCATGCACAACTTTCTATCCAATCTGGGAGAGAGCGCGAGGACGTCTCATGTCATGCAGGTTAAGGTAACCTATACAAGACAGGTGTATATTTAAAAATAAATCTATTGCTAGCTGATTAGTATGCTGTTGCATCTAATATTTATTTTACAATCTGCAATGGTTGAATTTCCAACTTTAATTTCTGTAAATACATTATTGCCACGAGCCAGCAGTATAAATATTACAGCATTGCGACTCTGTGTGTAGCTTTGTGAAATGTTAAGCTTAACATGAGAAAATGATGACCAAATAGGCCTACCAATAAACATTTATCCATTAGCTAATGCAAAGCTAAACCCTGGCACCACAGAAAGCCTATCATTGATTTGATAGGCATGCAGCTGCATAGACCTTGCGGAGATCCAGAGAAACTGCGTCATGCCAGTGGTTGTGAAGCTGATAACCCTATATAAAGGTTGTTGCTAGTCTAGTCAGTTGTTCTACCCCTGGCAGATCCTCCCTCCCTTCCCTGCAGTATGATATCTCCTCTTAATAACCTCTACTGACATTTTCCCCTACACAACTGTAATGTTTAACATGCTGATGGACTCGCCAGTGGGTTTACAGTCCAGGCACTCTGCCTGGCATTGTGTCAGCTGTTACCGGTGCTACTGTGGCCAATACCTCAGTGAGAACAATAGCTTCCCTGAAAACTAATGTTGTAACCTCAAACTCTTCCCGAACACGGTCAGCAAGGAGAATGAACTTCCAACAACTTCCTTCTGGAAAACTTCCCTGGTTTTCCAGAAAGTATGGTTGGATTCCAGATCTCCTGCTTTTGCCCACCAATGGGATTTCGGGAAAACCAGGGAATTTATTGAAATGTTGCAACCCTACACTCTAGTTTCCCTTTATTTGGATTTGGACCATAATACCTATTTGTTTTTATTAAGGGCAATTCATTAATCGTTATTCATTACTTTTTCTTTTTAATATTTATCTGAACTCAGTGCCAACATTGTCACACCCTGATCTGTTTCACCTGTCTTTGTGCTTGTCTCCACCCCCTCCAGGTGTCGCCCATTTGCCCAATTATGTGTATTTATACCTGTGTTCTGTGTTTGTCTGTTGCCAGTTTGTCTTGTCTGGTCAAGCCTACCAGCGTTTTCTCGTACTTCTGTTTTCTCTCTAGTCCCTGTTTTCTTGTTTTCCCGGTTTTGACCATTCTGCCTGCCCTGACCCTGAGCCTGAGCCTGCCTGCCGTTCTGTACCTTTCGGACTCTGCTCTAGATTACTGACCTCTGCCTGCCCTTGACCCATCGTTTGCCTGCCCCCTGTTTTTACAATAAACTTTTGTTATTTCGAACTGTCTGCATCTGGGTTTTATCATGAGGTCTGATAAACATAAACCTAAATCACCAATGTCAAGAATTGAAACACAACCAAAATGCTCTGTCATCAGCTATATGAAATGGGGCTAAATTGATCACATTTAATGTATTTAATATGCTAACTTTTAGGCAGGTGACTAATTATAATGCTTGTTAGAATAACCATCATCTCCTTACCTCTCCGATCATGCCATTCCAACTGCCTCTGACCAGCTTGCCGTGCTTCCCGTTGGTGACCAGGTAGAGGTCGTATGAGAATTTGGTGGTGCGGGACAGCTTCTTCAGGATGTCTATGCAGAAACCCTTACAGCACAGTTTGGTGTAGGGCTCAGTATGACCTACAATACTGGGGAGACAGAGGACAATATAGTACACTAGAATAGTAAAGATTTCCAAATACTTCAACACTGTGACCTGGGTTAGTTAACACTATAGGAGCTAACCCAGCAAACCAAAATTGGTTCTGTGAAAGTTACCAGAACATTAGGTCACGGCAAATGTTCTCATAAGACAAAAACTGTCCAGTCGTGCTGATGATTCAAGAATGTTTGTATAAAACATTTGCCTGATGTTGCAAGAACATTCCTAGAACGCATTTAATCTCTTCTTTAAAGGTTCTCAGAATTTTTTAGGTTGTGGGAACAATTTGGTGAGAACATTGTGGGGCCATAAGAAAATACATGTTCCCAAACCACAAAATCTGTCCAGTTGTGCAGGTAATTCTGTTTTTAGGGTAAAAAAAATACAAAGTATGCTCAGTTGTGATAACATGCATGCAATGTTTAAGTTAGGTTGCACAGCACATTCCTATAATGTTGTAAGAATGTTGACAGAACACCTGGTCTAAGTTCTTTAAAGGTTCCCAGAACATTTAATTAAGTTATGGGAGTTGTCTGGGATGTTGCAAGAATATTCTTGTGATATTCACACAGGATGCAAAAAACATTCCCACAGTGTTGCACAATTTCCAAATAAGTCCGTTTTTATGACGTTCATAGCATATTTATTTTAGGTTTAACGTACTATTCCATTGAGGTTCACACAATATACATTTGACCTTGTCTGAAGGAAATGTTCAAGAAATGTTCCAAAATGTTATATTTAAGTTTGACCTAATATTACCACAACATTCTCAGCACGGGAATATGTAGCTCCTTAAAGCATGATAAAGCAGATTGGAATACATCCCCATTGTGTTTCTCTTCTGATTTAATTACAATTTGCATTTGAAGGTGATCTAGAGACACATGGCATTTTAATTTCTTTCAAAGGACATTTGAACATTTACACATTATTTAATTCAGTCGCACACGACTCCAACACCATCATTAAGTTTGCATATGGTCGTGGTCGTGGTCGTGTGACGATGAGACAGCCACAGGTAGGAAGTCAGAGACCTGACAGTGTGGTGCTAGCACTACAACTTCTCCCTCAACGTCAGCAAGACAAAAGAGCTGATCGTGGACTACAGGAAACAAAGAGCCGAGCACACCCCCATTCACATCGACGGGGCTGTAGTGGACCGGGTCGAGAGCTTCAAGTTCCTCGGTGTCCACATCACTAAGAACCTATCATGGTCCAAACACACCAACCCCCTTGGGTTGTGCCGTGGCGGAGATCTTTGTGGGCTATACTCGGCCTTGTCTCAGGATGGTAAGTTGGTGGTTGAGGATGTGGTGTGGGGGCTGCTTTGGCAAAGTGGGTGGGGTTATATCCTTCCTGTTTGGCCCTGTCCGGGGGTGTCATCGGATGGGGCCACAGTGTCTCCTGACCCCTCCTGTCTCAGCCTCCAGTATTTATGCTGCAGTAGTTTATGTGTCGGGGGCTAGGGTCAGTTTGTTATATCTGGAGTACTTCTCCTGTCCTATCCGGTGTCCTGTGTGAACTTTAGTATGCTCTCTCTAATTCTCTCTCTCTTTCTCTCATTCTTTCTCTCTCTCGGAGGACCTGAGCCCTAGGACCATGCCCCAGGACTACCTGACATGATGACTCCTTGCTGTCCCCAGTCCACCTGGCCGTGCTGCTGCTCCAGTTTCAACTGTTCTGCCTGTGATTATTATTATTTGACCATGCTGGTCATTTATGAACATTTGAACATCTTGGCCGTGTTCTGTTATAATCTCCACCCGGCACAGCCAGAAGAGGACTGGCCACCCCACATAGCCTGGTTCCTCTCTAGGTTTCTTCCTAGGTTTTTCCTAGCCACCGTGCTTCTACACCTGCATTGCTTGCTGTTTGTGGTTTTAGGCTGGGTTTCTGTACAGCACTTTGAGATATCAACTGGTGTACGAAGGGCTATATAAATACATTTGATTTGATTTGATTTGAACACAGTTGTGAAGAGGGCACGACAACGCCTCTTCCCCCTCAGGAGGCTGAAAAGATTTGGCATGGGCCCTCAGATCCTCAAAAAGTTATACAGCTGCACCATTGAGAGCATTTGACTGCCTGATCACCGCTTGGTATGGCAACTGTTTGGCATCCGACCGCAAGGCGCTACAGAGTATAGTGCGTATGGCCCAGTACCTCACTGGGGCCGAGCTCCCTGCCATCCAGGACTTCTATACCAGGCGGTGTCAGAGGAAGTTGTCAAAGACTCCAGCCACCCAAATCATAGACGGTAAGTAAGCATTTCACAGTAAAGTCTACACCTGTTTTATTCAGTGCATGTGACAAGTACAATTTTAATTTGATCATAGGACATTTCATATGTTGACAATCTGCATATGTGGGTTATGAATCTGCAATGTTCGGTTCTCAAGCCAGGTCTTTTATCCTCTGCAACACCAGGAAAGCTCTCTTACATTTTCCTTTTTCAGCATATAGCCATGGCAGTGTGGTCAGTCAGGAATTCCATTCTTCCTTTTTAGTCTTCTTAGACGTGACTAAGCCAGGGACATACTGGTGGCTGCGTTATACACCATCACATCACCCATAAGGGACACCTGGAGGGTGTGGAGACAATCACAAGGACAGGTGAAACAGATCAGGGCGTGATAGTATTGTAGGCCCACTACAAGGTAATACATGGCATTTTAATTGATTCATAGGACATTTAAACAGTGTTTATCATACAAAGACAACCATATTTTTTACACTTCATATGCTGCGTACTTGGGGGCCCAAATTTACAAAGTATCCAAGACTATGAGTGCTGATATAGGATCAGATGATATTCAGATCGTGAAAAATAGGGCAGGGGGACCATGGGAAGCGTCTCAAAATAGGAATTATATCGGATATGTTTTTGAAAAGTTGAACAGTCAATTTTTACACAACGTTACATTTTTTACGTTAGTCTAAATTCTGCATTCCTGTTGGATTTATACATTTGAAATAAAGACAACATCTTTTAGTAGATTATATCTGAGCCTCAATTTCAACATTGTTTTTTAAAGAAACATGGTTTAAAGAAAATTGTGGGATTGAACCTCAATCCTGCAGCCAAATCATTAACCATGTGCCACCAGGAGATAGCTGTGGCATTGTGGGGGTTTTCAGTCTAATATGGTCAATCAGGACACAGAACACAATTTCTGAGTTATTAAAAATGTTCCCATCCTCTTCATAGTACTTGTAAAATATGGTTGTATTTGTATGATTAAATGTTGTTCAAATGAAATAATGTGCATTTTGTCAACATATGAAGTGTAAGAAATATGGTTTTTGTATGATAAACACTGTTTAAATGTCCTATGAATCAATTAAAATGCCATGTATTACCTTGTAGTGGGCCTACAATACTATCACGCCCTGATCTGTTTCACCTGTCCTTGTGATTGTCTCCACACCCTCCAGGTGTCCCTTATTTTCCCCAGTGTTTTTAGTCTCTCTGTGCCAGTTCGTCTTGTATGTTTCCAAGTCAACCAGCGCTTTCCCATTCTCCTGCTTTTTGCATTCTCCTTTTTATAGTCCTTCCGGTTTTGACTCTTGCCTGTTTCTGGACTGTACCCGCCTGCCTGACCATTCTGCCTGCCTTGACCACGAGCCTGTCTGCCACTCTATACTTCCTGGATTCTGATCTGGTTTTGACTTTTTTGCCTGGCCACGACCATTCTCTTGCCTACCCCTTTGGATTAACACAATTTGTAAGACTCCAACCATCTGGCTCCTGTGTCTGCATTTGGGTCTCGCCTTGTGCCTTGATAAATACAGTCTCAAATTTGGACTCATCAGACCAAAGGACAGATTTCAACTGGTCTAATGTCCATTGCTTGTGTTTCTTGGCCCAAGCAAGTCTCTTCTTATTATTGGTGTCCTTTAGTAGTGTTCTTTAGTAGTGTTATCTTTGCAGCAATTCGACCTTGAAGACCTGATTCACACAGTCTCCTCTGAACAGTTGATATAGAGATGTCTCTGTTACTTGAACTCTGTAACTCTGGGTCTTCCTTTCCTGTGGCGGTCCTCATGAGAGCTAGTTTCATCACAGCGCTTGATGGTTTTTGCGACTGCACTTGAAGAAACGTTCTTGAAATGTTCCGGATTGACTGACCTTCATGTCTTAAAGTAATGATGGATGGTCGTTTCTCTTTGCTTCTTTGAGCTGTTCTTGCCATAATATGGACTTGGTATTTTACCAAATAGGGCTATCTTTTGAATACCACCCCTACTTTGTCACAACACAACTGATTGGCTCAAATACATTAAGAAGGAAATAAATTCCACAAATTAACTTTTAACAAGGCACACCTTTCCAGGTGACTACCTCATGAAGCTGGATGGGAGAATGCCAAGAGTGTGCAAAGCTGTCTTCAAGGCAAAGGGTGGCTACTTTGAAGAATCTCAACTATAAAATATATTTGGATTTGTTTAACACTCTTTTGGTTACTACATGATTCCATATGTGCTATTTCATAGTTTTGATGTGTTCAATATTATTCTACAATGTAGAAATAAAGATAAACCCTTGAATGAGTTGGTGTGTCAACTTTTGACTGGTACAGTATATATTTTGCGTGAACATAACTTACTTATTTGAAAATCGTGGACCATTATGCAACATTGTGGAAATGTTCCGTGAAACCTTCATGAATATATCACAAACATTTTCTTGCAACATTAAGTGAATTTCCTGTGAAACCTAACTTAAACATTGTATGAATGTCATCACAACTGAGCATATTTTGTGTTTTGGGAACCTGTTTCTTGTAATGTATCCCACACTGTTCCAACAACTGAATTCAATGTTATGGGAACCTTTAAAGAGCTCAGAAAGGCTATTCTGTCGACATTGTTGCAACATCAAAGGAATGTTTTGTGCACCCGGATACAAACATTATCTGAATGTGGCACAACTGGGCAGTTTTAGTGTTTTGGGAACCTATCTCTTGTCATATCCCCACAATGTTACCACCAACCTAATGGAACATACATTGGAACCTTTAAAGAACAGCCAAAATGTTTTCTGGGAATATTCAAGCAACATCAGGTGAATCTTTTATACTGTCATGACGTTGGCCCCCATTTCTCTCTCTCTACTCTATAGAGTTGACTCTGGAAAAGCCCTTTTTTAACACAGAGATTCTGGGGACATCAAAAGGTGGGAAACAGAACCATATTTCGGTAATCCAACCAGTTGAAAATATGTCAGTTCAGCTGGCGTCTGAGACATACTTACTGATGATAGGACGACATAAACTGTATCTTGGAAAGTTGACACATTCTAGTTATCAGATTCACATGGAATTGTTGTGCAATTTAAATGTTTAAATATGAAACTATTTGTGAAAAGATTAAATGTAATTTTAGCTTCTTAATGAGAGAACGGTTTGTCACACCACTCTGCTCACTCAGAGGCCCCGCCCAAGTGAACAGACATGAAATTGTAAACTATGAAACACGCCCTTCTTTCACCACTATATAAGCCCTGTTACGAAAATGTAATTTCCTGTTCCAAGGACGTGAGGACTTGCGGTCCCCACTTTGAAAGGACAAAGACCACCTACAGAACTAAGCCAACCTCAGCAAGAACCTAACGAAATTAGCATCGAATTTCAATGTAAAGGTGACAACCTACACGCCGGAAGGATGAATTTCGACTATACCAGCCAGAATATAGCATGAGTTTAAAGTATGGCAACTTGGTATGAACTTTGAACTCTTATTTACTAAAGAAGTGATACCTACTAGCCGTTGCGTTAGTGCAATGTGGGCTAGGAGAGGACGGACAGAGTATCTGTTCTACCACACGACAACGGTACTACCAAGAAACCGTTCTACCACCAGACATTCTTCAAAGGACAACCCGGCCTTCCATCTACGACCAACCGATCGAAGCGCAGCTCAGAGTAAATATTTGTGGCATTTTCCTTTTCCAAATTGGAGGTTATTTAGAATGCATAAGATTCTGTATTTACGATAGCATAGCTGCCTACGGCCCGATAGAGACACAGTCTTTTTGTTCCTCAGTCTTCAAAACCCAACCCCCTTTCTTTGTGTAACCAGCCGTCATATCTGTTCCGTCCGCTAGGGACGTTTTCCTTTATGACATCATTTGTAATGATCCATTCTGTGTAGATGTAATTCTGTGTGATTATTTAGGTATTTCGTAAATAAATAATTAAACCAAATGTTGTATTGCTGATTCAACTTGTTAGCCAGGGTTCGTAAAGATAACCAAGAATTTACAACTTTCAGATGAGACTAGATAAGGTGACGATTAAATATTGACTGCTACTGATCTAAAGGATTAGTAGGTCTTTAAGAGTTTTATAAACATTCCTTCGTGGTGCCCCGACTTTCATTTACCTGATTAGCTTAACTTCCGGCGCCGACAGAGATGGCCGCCTCGCTTCGCGTTCCTAGGAAACTATGCAGTTTTTGTTTTTTTACGTGTTATTTCTTACATTAGTACCCCAGGTCATCTTAGGTTTCATTACATACAGTCGAGAAGAACTACTGAATATAAGATCAGCGTCAACTCACCATCAGTACGACCAAGAATATGTTTTTCGCGACACGGATCCTGTGTTCTGCCTTACAAACAGGACAACGGAGTGGATCCCATGCGAGGCGGTCTTCTGGTCAGACTCCGGAGACGGGCACACCGTGCACCACTCCCTAGCATTCTTCTTGCCAATGTCCAGTCTCTTGACAACAAGGTTGATGAAATCCGAGCAAGGGTATCATTCCAGAGGGACATCAGAGACTGTAACGTTCTTTGCTTCACGGAAACGTGGCTCACTGGAGAGACGCTATCCGAGGCGGTGCAGCCAACGGGTTTCTCCACGCATCGCGCAGACAGAAACAAACAACTTTCTGGTAAGAAGAGGGGCGGGGGCGTATGCCTTATGGCTAACGTGACATGGTGTGATGAAAGAAACATACAGGAACTCAAATCCTTCTGTTCACCTGATTTAGAATTCCTCACAATCAAATGTAGACCGCATTATCTACCAAGAGAATTCTCTTCGATTATAATCACAGCCATATATATCCCCCCCCCAAGCAGACACATCGATGGCTCTGAACGAACTTTATTTAACTCTTTGCAAACTGGAAACCATTTATCCGGAGGCTGCATTCATTGTAGCCGGGGATTTTAACAAGGCTAATCTGAAAACAAGACTCCCTAACTTTTATCAGCATATCGATTGCGCAACCAGGGGTGGAAAGACCTTGGATCATTGTTACTCTAACTTCCGCGATGCATATAAGGCCCTGCCCCGCCCCCCTTTCGGAAAAGCTGACCACGACTCCATTTTGTTGATCCCTGCCTACAGACAGAAACTAAAACAAGAGGCTCCCACGCTGAGGTCTGTCCAACGCTGGTCCGACCAAGCTGACTCCACACTCCAAGACTGCTTCCATCACGTGGACTGGGACATGTTTCATATTGCGTCAGATAACAATATTGACGAATACGCTGATTCGGTGTGCGAGTTCATTAGAATGTGCGTTGAAGATGTCGTTCCCATAGCAACAATTAAAACATTCCCTAACCAGAAACCGTGGATTGATGGCAGGATTCGCGTGAAACTGAAAGCGCGAACCACTGCTTTTAATCAGGGCAAGGTGTCTGGTAACATGACCGAATACAAACAGTGCAGCTATTCCCTCCGCAAGGCTATCAAACAAGCTAAGCGTCAGTACAGAGACAAAGTAGAATCTCAATTCAACGGCTCAGACGCAAGAGGCGTGTGGCAGGGTCTACAGTCAATCACGGACTACAGGAAGAAATCCAGCCCAGTCACGGACCAGGATGTCTTGCTCCCAGGCAGACTAAATAACTTTTTTGCCCGCTTTGAGGACAATACAGTGCCACTGACACGGCCTGCAACGAAAACATGCGGTCTCTCCTTCACTGCAGCCGAGGTGAGTAAGACATTTAAACGTGTTAACCCTCGCAAGGCTGCAGGCCCAGACGGCATCCCCAGCCGCGTCCTCAGAGCATGCGCAGACCAGCTGGCCGATGTGTTTACGGACATATTCAATCAATCCCTATACCAGTCTGCTGTTCCCACATGCTTCAAGAGGGCCACCATTGTTCCTGTTCCCAAGAAAGCTAAGGTAACTGAGCTAAACGACTACCGCCCCGTAGCACTCACTTCCGTCATCATGAAGTGCTTTGAGAGACTAGTCAAGGACCATATCACCTCCACCCTACCTGACACCCTAGACCCACTCCAATTTGCTTACCGCCCAAATAGGTCCACAGACGATGCAATCTCAACCACACTGCACACTGCCCTAACCCATCTGGACAAGAGGAATAAGTATGTGAGAATGCTGTTCATTGACTACAGCTCGGCATTCAACACCATAGTACCCTCCAAGCTCGTCATCAAGCTCGAGACCCTGGGTCTCGACCCCGCCCTGTACAACTGGGTACTGGACTTCCTGATGGGCCGCCCCCAGGTGGTGAGGGTAGGCAACAACATCTCCTCCCCGCTGATCCTCAACACTGGGGCCCCACAAGGGTGCGTTCTGAGCCCTCTCCTGTACTCCCTGTTCACCCACGACTGCGTGGCCACGCACGCCTCCAACTCAATCATCAAGTTTGCGGACGACACAACAGTGGTAGGCTTGATTACCAACAACAACGAGACGGCCTACAGGGAGGAGGTGAGGGCCCTCGGAGTGTGGTGTCAGGAAAATAACCTCACACTCAACGTCAACAAAACTAAGGAGATGATTGTGGACTTCAGGAAACAGCAGAGGGAACATCCCCCTATCCACATCGATGGAACAGTAGTGGAGAGGGTAGCAAGTTTTAAGTTCCTTGACATACATATCACAGACAAACTGAATTGGTCCACTCACACAGACAGCATTGTGAAGAAGGCGCAGCAGCGCCTCTTCAACCTCAGGAGGCAGAAGAAATTCGGCTTGTCACCAAAAGCACTCACAAACTTCTACAGATGCACAATCGATAGCATCCTGGCGGGCTGTATCACCGCCTGGTACGGCAACTGCTCCGCCCTCAACCGTAAGGCTCTCCAGAGGGTAGTGAGGTCTGCACAACGCATCACTGGGGGCAAACTACCTGCCCTCCAGGACACCTACACCACCCGATGTTACAGAAAGGCTATAAAGATCATCAAGGACATCAACCACCCGAGCCACTGCCTGTTCACCCCGCTATCATCCAGAAGGCGAGGTCAGTACAGGTGCATCAAAGCTGGGACCGAGAGACTGAAAAACAGCTTCTATCTCAAGGCCATCAGACTGTTAAACAGCCACCACTAACATTGAGTGGCTGCTGCCAACACACTGACACTGACTCAACTCCAGCCACTTTAATAATGGTAATTGATGGGAAATGATGTAAATATATCACTAGCCACTTTAAACAATGCTACCTTATATAATGTTACTTACCCTACATTATTCATCTCATATGCATACGTATATACTGTACTCTATGTCATCGACTGTATCCTTATGTAATACATGTATCACTAGCCACTTTAACTATGCCACTTTTTTTTTACCTTTATTTAACCAGGCAAGTCAGTTAAGAACAAATTCTTATTTTCAATGACGGCCTGGGAACAGTGGGTTAACTGCCTGTTCAGGGGCAGAACGACAGATTTGTACCTTGTCAGCTCGGGGGTTTGAACTCACAACCTTCCGGTTACTAGTCCAACGCTCTAACCACTAGGCTACCCTGCCGCCCCAAAACTACTACTTTGTTTACATACTCATCTCATATGTATATACTGTACTCGATACCATCTACTGTATCTTGCCTATGCTGCTCTGTACCATCACTCATTCATATATCCTTATGTACATATTCTTTATCCCCTTACACTGTGTACAAGACAGTAGTTTTGGAATTGTTAGTTAGATTACTTGTTGGTTATTACTGCATTGTCGGAACTAGAAGCACAAGCATTTCGCTACACTCGCATTAACATCTGCTAACCATGTGTATGTGACAAATACAATTTGATTTGATTTGATTTGATAACCGTAACCTAGCAAATATTCTGGGTAATTTCAACGAACCAATTTTGGTTTGCTGGGAAAACATTACTGGTACATTGTGTTATTACATTACCTGGAAATGTAATGAGAACTTTTGGGGAATGTCCTGTGGTGGTTGTTCACAACATTTTTGTGAATGTTAGGAGAACATTACAAGGATATTTAATTTAAAACATAAAATTGTATAAATATAAAAAAAACATTAATTCAATTATTTTTTGAATGTTATCAAACATAACTGGAACTTAAAGGAAATCCTCGCTAATGTTCTGGAAATGTTCCCCGTTTGCTTGGAAGTGAGTCATTTTGACTCAATATGAATTTAAAATTGAAATATCTTATCATTTTTGAAGTTATCCCCCACTCCGTACTTGACCTTAAGAGTTACATGCAGGTAAAAAGTTAAGCGTTTGGAGACATGAGCTCTATTTCAAAATATCACTTTTTCCAAGAATAACCACTGTTCCAGGAGCTCCACACTTGAGCATGAGGCAACAGATATCCTACAGTGTCATGTACTTTTTAAGGATCGGACCAAGGTGCAGCGTGGTATGCGTACATTCTTCTTTTATTAAAAGAATGAACACTGAACAAACTAACAAAACAACAAAACGAACTAAACGTGAAGCTAATACTGATAGTGCAGACAGGCAACTAAACATAGAATAAGAACCCACAAACACCAAAGGGGAAATGGATACCTAAATATGATCCCCAATCAGAGACAACGATAAACAGCTGCCTCTGATTGGGAACCATATCAGGCCACCATAAACATACAAACACCTAGACCTACAAAATCCTAGACATACAAAAACCCTAGACAATACAAAAACCCTAGACAATACAAAAACTAGCGTATCCACCCTAGTCACACCCTGACCTAACCAAAATATAAAGAAAACAGAGATATCTCAGGTCAGGGCATGACATACAGTAACATAAACTAATGAAAATGATATACTTTTTTCTTTGAAATAATACTTTTTTCATTATCCAAGGCCTTCATCCAAATATTTTTTTCCCGATAGCATATATGAAATGTATGATCATATCTCCCTCAATATGATCAAGACAAAGGAGATGATTGTGGACTACAGGAAAAGGAGGACCAAGCACGCCCCCCATTCTCATCTGTAGTGGAGCAGGTTGAGATCTTCATGTTCCTTGATGTCCACATCACCAACAAACTATTATGGTCCAAACACACCAAGACAGTTGTGAAGAGGGCACAACAAATTCCCCCTCAGGAGACTGAACAGATTTGGCATGGGTCCTCAGAAAAAGTTCAATAAGCTCGAAAAGTTCTACAGCTGCACTGCCTGGTACAGCAACTGCTCAGCCGCTGACCGCAAGGCACTACAGAGGCAAGGCACTACCGCAAGGCACTACACCCGCAAGGCACCACACCCTAGTCATAGATTGTTCTCTCTGCTACTGCACGGCAAGTGGTACCGGAGCACAAAGTCTAGGTCCTACCCCCAAGCCATAAGACTCCTGAACAGCTAATCAAATGGCTCCACAGACTATTTGTATTTTATGCTGCTGCTACTCTCTGTTAATTACAGTGCCTTGCGAAAGTATTCGGCCCCCTTGAACTTTGCGACCTTTTGCCACATTTCAGGCTTCAAACATAAAGATATAAAACTGTATTTTTTTGTGAAGAATCAACAACAAGTGGGACACAATAATGAAGTGGAACGACATTTATTGGATATTTCAAACTTTTTTAACAAATCAAAAACTGAAAAATTGGGTGTGCAAAATTATTCAGCCCCCTTAAAACCTCTTAGAGCTCTAGGGGCGCTATTTCATTTTTGGATAAAAAACGTTCCCGTTTTAAGCGCGATATTTTGTCACGAAAAGATGCTCGACTATGCATATTCTTGACAGTTTTGGAAAGAAAACACTCTGAAGTTTCAGAATCTGCAAAGATTTTGTCTGTAAGTGCCCCAGAACTCATTCTACAGGCGAAACGAAGATGATGCATCACCCAGGAATTAGCAGAATTTCTGAAGCTCTGTTTTCCATTCTCTCCTTATATGGCTGTGATTGCGCAAGGAATGAGCCTACACTTTCTGTCGTTCGCCCAAGGTCTTAGCAGCATTGTGACGTATTTGTAGGCATATCATTGGAAGATTGGCCATAAGAGACTACATTTTCCAGAGGTCCGCCCGGTGTCCTTTGTCTAAATTTGTGCGTAATCTTCAGGTGCGGTCATTTTCTCCTGGGATTCAGGAGAGAAAGCATGTGTCCAAGAACGATGTATCAATGAAGAGATATGTGAAAAACACCTTGAGGATTGATTCTAAACAACGTTTGCCATGTTTTCAGTCGATATTATGGAGTTAATTTGGAAAAAAGTTTGCGTTTTGAGGACTGAATTTATGGATTTTTTTTGGTAGCCAAATGTGATGTATAAAACGGAGCTATTTCTAATACACAAGGAATCTTTTTGGAAAAACTGAGCATCTGCTATCTAACTGAGAGTATCCTCATTGAAAACATCAGAAGTTTTTCAAAGGTAAATGATTTTATTTGAAGGCTTTTATGTTTTTGTTAATGTTGCGTGCTGGATGCTAACGCTAATGCTAACGCTAAATGCTAACGCGAAATGCTAACACTAGCTAGCTACTTTTACACAAATGATTGTTTTCCTATGGTTGAGAAGCATATTTTGAAAATCTGAGATGACAGTGTTGTTTACAAAAGGCTAAGCTTGAGAGATGGCATATTTATTTCATTTCATTTGCGATTTTCATAAATAGTTAACGTTGTGTTATGCTAATGAGCTTGCTGATAGATTTACACAATCCTGGATACAGGGGTTTTTTCATAGCTAAACGTGACGCAGAAAACGGAGCGATTTGTCCTAAACAAATAGTCTTTCAGGAAAAACTGAACATTTGCTATCTGAGAGTCTCCTCATTGAAAACATCTGAAGTTCTTCAAAGGTAAATTATTTTTTTGAATGCTTTTCTGTTTTTTTGTGTAAATGTTGCCAGCTGAATGCTAATGCTAAATGCTACGTTAGCCATCAATACTGTTACACAAATGCTTGTTTTGCAATGGTTGAGAAGCATATTTTGAAAATCTGAGATGACAGTGTTGTTAACAAAAGGCTAAGCTTGAGAGCTAGCATATTTATTTCATTTCATTTGCGATTTTCATGAATAGTTAACGTTGCGTTATGGTAATGAGCTTGAGTCTGTAATCACGAACCCGGATCCGGGATGGGGAGATCAGAAAGGTTAAGTTAATACTTTGTAGCGCCACCTTTTGCTGCGATTACAGCTGTAAGTCGCTTGGGGTATGTCTCTATCAGTTTTGCACATCGAGAGACTGACATTTTTTCCCATTCCTTCTTGCAAAACAGCTCGAGCGCAGTGAGGTTGGATGGAGAGCATTTGTGAACAGCAGAACAGCAGAAAAAATGTCAGTCTCTCGATGTGCAAAACTGATAGAGACATACCCCAAGCGACTTACTGCTGTAATCGCAGCAAAAGGTGGCGCTACAAAGTATTAACTTAAGGGGGCTGAAGGGGGCTGAATAATTTTGCACGCCCAATTTTTCAGTTTTTGACTTGTTAAAAAAGTTTGAAATATCCAATAAATGTCGTTCCACTTCATGATTGTGTCCCACTTGTTGTTGATTCTTCACAAAAAAATACAGTTTTATATCTTTATGTTTGAAGCCTGAAATGTGGCAAAAGGTCGCAAAGTTCAAGGGGGCCGAATACTTTCGCAAGGCACTGTATGCATAGTCACTTTAACTCTACCTACATCTACCACATTACCTCAATTACCTTAACTAACCTGTGCCCCAGCACATTGATTCTGTACTGGTACCCCCTGTACTGGTACCCCCGGGGCGGCAGGGTAGCCTAGTGGTTAGAGCGTTGGACTAGTAACCGGAAGGTTGTGAGTTCAAACCCCCGAGCTGACAAGGTACAAATCTGTCGTTCTGCCCCTGAACAGGCAGTTAACCCACTGTTCCCAGGCCGTCATTGAAAATAAGAATTTGTTCTTAACTGACTTGCCTGGTTAAATAAAGGTAAAATAAAAAATATAGCCTCGCTACTGTTATTTTACTGTTGCTCTTTAATTATTACTTATCTATTTTTTACTTCAACTCTCTTAAGGATCCACCCCTTTTTAAATTTTTTAGCCGAAAATGACGTACCCAAATCTAACTGCCTGACCTTGCCCTGAAGCAAGGATATGCATATTCTTGGTACCATTTCAAAGGAAACACTTTGAAGTTTGTGGAAATGTGAAAGGAATGTAGGAGAATATAACACAATAGATCTGGTAAAAGAAAAAAACAACCGTTATTTTGTAAAAAAAAAACATCATCTTTGAAATGCAAGAGAAAGGCCATAATGTAATATTCCAGCCCAGGTGCAATTTAGATTTTGGTCACTAGATGGCAACAGTGTATGTGCACAGTTTTAGACTGATCCAATGAACCATGGCATTTCTGTTAAAAAATTTGTATCAAGACTGCCCAAATGTGCTTAATTTGTTTATTAATAAGTTTTCATGTTCAAAATTGTGCACTTTTCTCAAACAATAGCATGGTATTCTTTCACTGTAAATGCTACTGTAAATTGGACAGAGCAGTTAGATTAACAGGAATTTAAGCTTTCTGTCTGGGAAATGTTGTTGTTACTTACAACCTCATGCTAATCACATTAGCCAACGTTAGCTCAACCGTCCCGTGGACGGGACACCGATCCCAAAGAGGTTTTTAACACTTATTTTTCTTAAAACTGCATTGTTGGTTAAGGGCTTGTAAGTCAGCATTTCATTGTAAGGTCTACAATTTGTTATATAGTGTACTGTTAGAATGTTGGAGTCAAAATGACTAGGTTTGGCTTGAAGGGGTTCCCTCCAGGCCAGGGTTTCTAGTGTTAAGGCCAATACAAAGGCAGTCCAATTATTTCCTAGATCTGAAAGGAACAGCTATGCTTAAATCAAGAATGCAGACAACAAAAATATTGTTGTGAAATGTAATTAATCTGCTCACAGCTATCGGTTTTCTGTATATGAATGTTGGTTTGTTTGTTACCATTGCAGCTTGTTATTGATTGAGACAGACAGGTGTGAGTTGATTAATATAAAGGTGGCCATTTGTCGCTCATCCAGGGTTATAAATGTTATTGGCTGAGAGTTTTTGGGGATATTCACAAGTCTTCACCTGATTCATGTTCTTATTGAATGACGACTACTGCTCCTGTACATGGATTGGATGTGAATGGAAGAGATGAGTGACCAATGGCATGTCGTAATGTTTCGATAATACATGGGGATGAATTAGGAACTCAGCTAATGTGGCTATTTTCAATCAAGAGAGTCGATGCACCAATTCCACCCATCAGGTTACAAACAGTAATAACATTGTTGTAAAGACATCTATTAGAGCAAGAGGCTTCATCTTATATGGCAAACATCTCATTAGCATGATTTCCTAAAGGAGATGTAGCAGGAAGAAACATACCAGAAGAAGGTGGAGGAGGGAGAGTGACAGAGAGAAACAGAATGGTATAAAAAGACCTCCTTGATGTGTGCCCAGGAGCTGACGTCAGGAGTGGGGTTGCAGGGAGAACTGGAGGGACTGGGCGGCTCCACAGGCCTGCGCACTATGTCATGGCTGCGACAGATGGACGGACAGCTGGGGCTGACCAAAACAAATCTGACACAAATTAATCACAAACAAACAAAGGCAGGAGTGAAACACAATGCTGGATTATTTGCTGCCTGGCTAATGGCGGACTCGTCCACGGCAGATAACCAGCCTACATACTCAATCCTGTAGATCTTGCCCCATTACCAATGTCTTTGGGGCTTAAAGCAATACTTCCTCTTCAGGCATTGCTCTGTCTCTTTATTTCGACCCCCCCCCCCCCCCCGTTCCCTACCCTGGGCGAAATGATTTGACCTAAACCTCAATGCAATACACACATCCTTATGCTAAGCCATGGTAACGAAGTGTACACCAGCATGGGGCCCACTACATGTGGAGCAGCTGGAATGACCCTGACAAAGTGAGCTTTACCTGTATACACAACCACTGAACTGATCTACAGAGAGAGAGAGAGAGAGAGAGAGAGAGAGAGAGAGAGAGAGAGAGAGAGAGAGAGACAGACAGACAGAGACAGAGACAGACAGAGAGAGAGAGAGAGAGAGAGAGAGAGAGGGGGAATCCAGGGGAACTAAATGGACAGCACTAGCTGTGCATATCAAGTGGAGGAAGTTGACGCTCGTATAATCCATTCCTCTAAATTATCAACAGGATTACCAGGAACGTGATCAGGAAAATGTCCTCCAGTTTCACACTAACTGGATTATGGGAGCGTCGTTGGAATATGTGGGTGGAAAACATAGTGACGTCATTAACAGTGTGTTGGAGACTTGAACAGGGTTCAAATTAAACATTGACTCTTGGGGGTCCCTAGCGTCTCTTAGGGGCACACAATGTCTCTTGGAGGCGCACAACGTTGACATATTTGACTTTTTTCAAGGGACCACATTGATGTTGCAGCAGTTCGAGGATGTTAGAAACCTCTAATATAGAGCGAAGGAGAAAACAGACAGTCAGAGAGGGGAGGGGCTCATTCCATAGCTCACCGACAGTGGCACCTAGGGAGGGGCGGTGTGGGGGACCAAGTGAACCATGATGAGATGCAGAGAGCACTAATGACACATCACCCTTAACCTCCCTCAGACCTTCAGACTAATGGAGTGTGCCCTCAGCCCTCAGACACAGGGAAGAGGAGGAGGGCGAGGGGCAATGAGACGCGCAGACAGCCGATGGAGGCGCAGAGCTGCAGCCGCAACAAAAGGAAACAACTGAAGTGTTTGGAGGAAACGAGCGGGTGGTGTGAGACATCGCAGAGTAAACAGACAGGTCCCAACATCCCCTGTCTCACCAGCTGCCAGGGATCACTGCTGGGAGGTTAAGTGGTCTTCTGATTGCATCCAAACAGGTTTGGGAATATAAGAGAATATGTGTGTGTTTGTGTGTCTGTTTGTGGTGTGTGGTGTGTGTTTGTGTGCTTGTGGTGTGTGTGTGCACATGTGTGTTCACGTGTTTGTGTGTTTGCTACAAATGTGTGTGTGTTGTTGTCACCACAAAAACAATTATTTGTGTAAATGGGTATCTGCTTGTTGTCTGAAGGAAATCCAAAGGCACAGTTGTTTTGGGTCCCTATATCCAGCAGCAATCCCTTGAAACATTCACCTTTGAAACAAACTTAATTGGACCACGGTGCTGTCCATTGTTCCTGCCAATGTGTGGCTCGGGGGGGCTCACCCACTGCTGAACCCAGTCTCAGTTTTAATCAAATCAACCTATTATCATCTCGCTCTCATTAGGCAAAATTGTTATATGATGACATCATCGTCTAACGTCAACACTACTGTTCACCTAGGGATCACCAGCAATGGCAAGAGGCTAATGCGCTGACGTGTGGTCACTGTAAGGGTCTGTAACAAGCTAGTGAAGTGAAAAACATTACAAAGAGCTTTACAGAAGAATAGGACTTGTCTCTCTGGACAACCTGACACATAAGTTTTATCAGTCTGACCACATTGGAGCAGAGTGAACAGAGTGACTGTTTGTTTTGTCTCTTCAAGGAGGAATAAGCGTGTCTCCATGCGAAGCCGCACAGATGGTCCAGGTGCAGGCTTCCTCGTTTCTCTCGTCTGCTGAGGGCTTGAGGGATTGGAACAGAGGGCCCAGAAATACTCCCGCCTGACGGATGGCTCGTGGTGCTGGCACCCAGCTCGGACGAGTCGTGTAGGTGTGAGTTATGGGCGATACGGGCCTCGGCGGGAGTCTTGGGGCATGAAAGCGGTTTCTGAGAGAGGTCGCTGATGGCCCTTAATAAATGAGAATGCCAGGTCCTCTAGCTCCCTGTTCTGCCGGCCAGGAAATATGACTGGCGGCCAGGATAAAAAAAACACCACAGCCCTGGGGTCCATTATTAGCATCAGCCCCCAGGGCTGGTCTTTTTGGGCCTCTATCTCAACCCACTAACTGCATCATTTAGTTGCTTACTTGGTTTAGCCAATTTCTCCCATATGAACTCAAGAAAAAAAAATCCTTGTTCAACATGGCAAACTGCACTCTAAGTCAAGACAAAACACACTACAACTATGCAGATTATAATAATGGGGTGTTTTGGTCAGTGCAAGCTAAAAAAAGATCTGGTCTGCTTCCCAAGCAGATTTTCACTGAATTGAGCTCATCCCCTCTTCTCATTAACAACCATTGTCAGTAATGGATAATGTTTCCTTTCCCCATATCCATTCACTAATGAACATCACTATCAGTCTCTAGGTGTCCAGGATTGATGAGGCGGCCTAATCAGCCCATCTAATTGATATCCCAGCAAGCAGCACATATATTTCCCTTATTGGGTCACACTGTGATTACTGTGATGTCTCACTCTGGCTGTCTGCTTTAATGAAGATCTCACCCCATTGTATGATAAGGACTCATGGCTGGGCTAACGGTAGGGGAAGAGACTGTTCATCCTATTCACACCTAATGGCACTCTCCAAGTTACAGTCCAAATGAATCAACCACAGCATGTTCTACATGTTGGAGCTGTCATTAATATGGTGTCTGTGGTAGTTCTTAGCTCAGTTTACGTTTAACAAGTAGTGGCAACCCGTCATTCAGGGAAGGTGGGGGAGAGCCACACCTGATTTGAGCCCCACCTATTCAGCTAAATAATGTGTTGCCTGTTTTGCATGTTATTTTGGGATTAATATGTGTCAATTATCAGTTTGCAAACAATAAAAATCAAAACAAATTGTTAATAAAGATGCTTACAAACATGGTCTCTTTTTTTATTTCTTTAGTAAGGCAGCTCCAAAATGCAGGTGTTTCAGCCTAGCTCAGTGCTTTATGTGGTGGTGGGGCAGCCAGTGGAAAATACGGAGAGTTGTTGATGTTCTTTAGTTGCGCTGTGATTGGCTCAGTGTTCTGTCACTCATGGGGACACTACGTTACCGCAACATCTACAGGGAGAGCTCGAAAATTCAAACCTCACTGGGTGCTACAATAGAGTTACATTAGAAGGGCCCATCCAAGAAGGCTCAATGTCATTGGCCACAGATAAAATGATGTCAAATCACATTATATCTACCATAGCTTGATCATGTCAACATCATACTTTCAAAATCTTAGCTAGCAAGCTAGACAAGCAGTCATCATCGTGAATTATGTCAACAGTCTACTGGCAAATTATTTTCAATCCTTGTCATATGAAGAAAAATTATAGATAAAATGTATTGGTGCTCATCGGCCATTGGACATAAACATTACACAACAAGTTGGTAATCACAAATTCAACAATGAGGGGTTTGGAAGAAATCAGTGGATAACTGCAAGCATTGCAAAGCAATCACGAGCCTGCTATTCAGTGGAGTGGGTGTGTGGTCCAAGTCTGGGTTTAAGGGTCTGTTTTCCAAGCTTAAAAGGATAAACACTCACATGCCATGAGCCAGAAAAGGTTGAATACATTGGTCATGCTGGGAACTCTGAAGCAACTGGGAACTGGGAAAAAAATGAGCTCTGACTGGGAAAATACGTTTTGAACGGTCATCCAACTCGGAACTCCGGACTCTTTCTAGAGCTCTGACCTGAAGATCATTGACTTCATGATTCGACCTTGTTTATTTCAGAGTTCCCAATTGTCTTGAAAGGACCATAAATCCAGAGAATGCCTGACTTTGATGACAAAGTTGGATTACAAACTTTGCCCACAAAGATTGCAGCTTCACCTTCTTGTTAAAGTGAGCACAGCACAAGAAGTTGAGTCCAAAATGTATTGTATGCTGCTGCATAAGTGATGTAATATGCCAGGGAGATATGTATACTGTAGCTAAGAAAGTACTACTAGTCTATGTTGTGAAGAAATCTGTTAGTAGCCCATGTGCCTCACCATAATAATTTGGTCCCTTTCCCCACATAATTTAGCCTACTGTTCTGACTTGGTGATGCACATGTAGCCTATAGTGTTTTAGAGAAATATAATACTTGAATTTTGTAAGAGCTTTCATTGTCTGTTTATATGCCCCCTTTATTTATCCTATGGTTCTGACTTGGTATACAGGGAGAATACTGTAAGAACGACCCATATTCTGAATTCTGTCACTGTACATTTCAAAAGTGGTGAACAAATAGTTATATTGACTATGTCCATCCTAGATCGCTCATTATTCTCTTAATCGAAATTATGGATTGCCTCTTATCCACTTGTTGTCCGCTTATGCCATAGTTCGTACATCTCAATTGTCAGTAGAACCACATTTTTGTTTTAAGCAAGTCAGCCATATCAGCTATGTTTTTTTTTAAGGCAGTAAACGAGGCTGAATTAACTGTTTCGCTGCCAGACAAAGCTCCGCTGAAAGCCAGGTGTAGCAGTGTTAAGGATTCACTCAATGGTGCTGAACAGGTCCATGTAGGCCCCAATGCCACTCTAAATAATGGCACTTTAATAATGTCTACATATCTTACATTACTCATATCATGTGTATATACTGTATTGAGACCCAATCACTGGACACTTTAATAAATGGATCACTAGTCACTTTAAATAATGCAACTAATAATGTTTACATATCTTACATTACTCATATCACATGTATATACTGTATTTTATTCCATCTACTGCTACTTGCCTATGCCGCTCAGCCATCGCTCATCCATATACTTACATGTACATATTCTCATTCACCCCTTTAGATTTGTATTAGGTAGTTGTTGGGGAATTGTTAGATTACTTGTTAAATATAAGCATTTTGCTACCCTCACATTAACATCTGCTAACCATCTGTATGTGACCAATAAAATTTGATTTGATTTGAACAGTTTGTGGGCACTGTTTGTCACCGTTATAGTGCAATTCATGTATTATTTAGTGTTGTTTTGTGTTGTGTAGTGGCTTTGCTGGCATGCATCTAAAAATGTTTTGGGGAGTTTGCCCCACCAAGATATACATGCTAAAATTGCCCCCGACAACAGGTAATGGTGAAACAGGATAATGGATGTACATCACCATAGTAATACGCTACACTTTTATGCTCTGTTTCATTCTTCTCATCAGAAAAAGTTTGTCGTCATTAATATCAGAGAGGAATACTGTTCCACTCACGTCTCTGTCTTGTTGGACTGGCGGCGGCAGGGCACGGTGTTGCTGACACAGGTCCCAGTCATGGGGTCGACAGCCTCCACTATGACAAAGGGACGTTCCTCCAGTGTGGCCACAGTCAAGTGTCTGTTATCTGATACGGGCTCCAGATAGGTGCCGTAGCGAGGCCACACCGGGTATCTCATCTGCAGGATCCCCATCTCATAGTTCCCCACCTGGAAGAGGAGAGAGAGAAGGGAAAATAACAGGCATGAGTCATACTTTAGCTTATCGGTATTCAAACCTGCAATACAATCACATCTCAAACTACTCCTCAGAGATTTCCATGCAGCCGTGTGGGAAATGCCAGGATAGATTAAGTCGAGGAAATGTTATTTCCAGGTCTGCATTTTTTGTTATAGATTTTCCTGTGTATTCTATTATAGAAAAAAAGGAAATACATTTTACTGTTGAATGCTAAGTGATGGATTCTCTCATTTCCACAAGGAAAACATACAGTCAATCAAATATATATCAGGATGCAGAAAGACAAGATCTTTGCCCATTTTAAATAGACCTCAACAATCCTGAGGCACACACTGTGTAGTTGCACCACCTGTGACGTCTCCTTGCACTAAGTTAGAGTCTTGTCTCACTCTGAACATCTGTACTTAAGTTGTGAGGATCAGCCGGTCACAGAGGACCAAACTCTTTATCTGTTCTTTCCTCCATTACCAAACACAGTTGGTGAGGAAGTAGTTCAGTATGCTGAACAGCACTTCTCTGCTTCATTGCAGAGAAGTGATCACACACAGTAATTAAACTGTGGCTTTCACAGAGCCCAAAGCAGTAACACTTCTATTATTGTTCTCTATGGTTTTATGTGTTGAGAATGAGGTTGTAAACTTTTACATAGTGATGATGATTTAACCGTTCTTAATGGCACACATATTGTGCTTTTAATCAGTGAAGTTCCATAATTAAGAGTTGTTTAAGGTTAAACAAAGAGTTTAATAAGTATTCTCTCCAGAATGTTTTTGTGTTCATTGTTTTTTATGCCTCCTAATTATTACGGAGCAACATTAAAATGGATCGTGAACTGTGTTGATAATTGTATTCATTGTTACTGTGTTGATAATTGTATTCATTGTTACTGTGTTTGCACATAGAGCATATTGACCAACTTTTATGTTTCTGTCAATATATTGGTGGATTGTCACACGTATCAGCAACAAAAGACTGCAGGGTAAAACCATGTCATTGTTCACATTAACAACATTTAACAACATGTTTGTGTTCAATCAACTACCTCTACAATGGCAGAATACTGGTCAATACCTTTTTAGAATGTATGGATTGCACTGCCATCTTTAATTCATGTCAGGGGTCACTAAAATGATGCTTGGCCAACTCTGAGGCATCTAAGATGCAATAAAGTGAGCATTGAAAGTTACAACCTTACAATAACAATAATAATATTTGACATATCCCGGCTGCCGAGTGGGGCAGCGGTCTAAGGCACTACATCTCAGTGTTAGAGGGGTCACTACAGACACCCTGGTTCAAATCCAGGCTGTATCACAGCGGTCTAAGGCACTGCATATCAGTGTTAGAGGAGTCACTACAGACACCCTGGTTCAAATCCAGGCTGTATCACAGAGGTCTAAGACACTGCATCTCAGTGTTAGAGGGGTCACTACAGACACCCTGGTTCGAATCCAGGCTGTATCACAGCGGTCTAAGGCACTGCATGTCAGTGCTAGAGGCTTCACTACAGACACCCTGGTTCAAATCCAAGCTGTATCACAACCGGCTGTGCTTGGGAGTCCCACAGGGCAGCGTACAATTGGCCCAGCATTGTCCAGATTTGGCCGGTGTAGGCCAACATTGAAAATAAGAATTTGTTCTCAACTGAATTGCCTAGTTAAATAAAGGTTACATGTAATAAAAAATACATTATTTTACAGCAGTCAAAGACTGCATAATTCTGCTTACTTTGGATTGGCTGTTCTAAACGTTTTATCAGGGGGCCAACCCTGACAAATGCCTTTGCATCATAATAATCTCTCCTACTAATACTGAAAGTTATCTGATTATTGCAGTCATTATTGTCAGATGTCACAAAGGACAACAAAATACAACTATTAGAATATCCTCTGTTTTACTGGTATGCTTAGTTATTCCTGTCTCTCCTGCCGGACTATTGATTAATCCTCTTGTCTTCCTTTCCCCTAGTTTATGGGCCTTGTCAATGGATCACAATGGTAAAAGAGAACATAAGAGTGTCCCCTCACTCTTTTTAATGGCTTTACAGAGCCAAACCTCTTTGTTTGTGTCAAAGAACAGACTTGTCAGTTTGCCTTTGTAACATGTTGGAGATGAGAGAGGAAGCCAAGATCTCAAATACCTATAGCCTGCCTGGATCCTCAGACTTCTTCTGCTTGTCTTCTTCTCCTTCTTCTTATCCTTATCCTCTTCTTCTCCTCTTGTTCTACTTCTTCTCTTCTTCTCCTCTTCTTCTCCTTCTCCTCTTCTTCTTCTCTTCTTCTCCTCTTGCTCTCCTTCTCTTCTTCTCCTCCTCTTTTTCTCATTCTCTTCTCCTTCACTTCTTCTTCTTCTTCTCTTCTCCTCCTCTTCTCCTTCTTATTCTTCTCTTCATCTCCCACTCTTCTTCTTCTCCTTCTCTTTTTCTTAATCTTCTCTTCATCTCCCACTCTTCTCCTTCTCTTTTTCTTCATCTTCTCTTCATCTCCTCCTCTTCTTCTCCTTCTCTTTTTCTTCTTCTCCTCTTCTTCTTCTTCTATACTTCTTCTCTTCTCCTCCTCTTCTTCTCTTTCTCTTCTTCTTCTTCTCTTCTTCTCCTTCTTTTCTTCCCCTTCTCTTCTCCTTCTCTTCTTATTCTTCTCTTCTTCTCCTCTTTTTCTCCTTCTCTTCTTCTCCTCTTCTTCTTCTCCTCCTCTTCTCCTCATCTTCTTCTCTTCTCCTTATCTTCCTCTTCTCTTCTTTTCTTATTCTCCTCCTCTTCTCCTTCTCTTCTCCTCTTCTTCTCCCCTCTTTCTTCTCATTTTCTTCTTCTTCTTCTTCTTCTTCTTCCTCTTCTTCTTCTCTTCTCTACTTCTCCTTCTCTTCTTCTTTGAGCCTCAATTCGTTGGGGCATGGACTTTACTAGGTGTCGGAAGCGTTCCATAGGAATTCTGGCCCTTGTTGACTCTGATGCTTAGTTAGCTGGATGTCCTTTGGGTGGTGGATCATCCTGATATACATGGGAAACTGTTGAGTGTGAAAAACCCAGCAGTGTTGCAGTTCTTGCCACACTCAAACCAGTGCGCCTGGCACCTACTACCATACCCTGTTCAAAGGCACTGCAATATTTTGTCTTGCCCATTCACCCTCTGAATGGCACACATACACAATCCATGTCTCAATTGTCTCAAGGGTAAAAAAGTATTCTTTAACCTGTCTCCTCCCCTTCATCTACACTGATTGAAGTGACATCAATAAGGGATCATAGCTTTCACCCGGATTCACCTGGTCAGTCTATGTCATGGAAAGAGTAGTGTTCCTAATGTCTTGTGCACTCAGTGTAAGTTCTTGTTATTCTTTTGAAGTATCACTTCAGGTAATGTTTTGAGTAGCTCAGAAACGTCCAGTAACAGAGTTTAAAGATGAGCCTTTTAGATCACGTCCAGCAGTAAGCTTGTTGAATTCTCATCCTCAAAGTGGACTCACTACACTGCAGCAGCAACAGCGCATTCATTTTCTGTTGTATTTTTAACTGCAACCTTTCCATTGGCACAAGCTGTCAATAGACTACTACTCTCTCTCTCTCTCTGACCAACCACACTACTCCCTACTGGGCATTACAGGTAGAGGGAAGGTGTGTTGTGAAGGTGGGATGAATATGTGAGACACGGTTCTGTTCGCTAAGAGTCGTTGGCTCTGAGGTAGTGGAATGCAAGGCAGGCTCATTTGAATCGCTGGTGTTTATAGGGAGATTGTCAGACGTGTAATCACACTAGGCCTGTGGTATGGAGAGACACCGGGTGGCCGGTTAGGACACTGTGATTGGTAGGAGGCAGTTAGAGCAAAATGCTAGCCTATATAGTGGACAGTCTGTATTTTGTAACAGGTGATACAAAGGAACTGTAACAGCCCACAATATGCCCAAGTCAATGCCTGTCAGTGATAGTTCATGAAAATACACAGTGAATGAGGCAGTAATTCATGTGTTGTTAATAACACTTTTTTGAGTTTTTCCTTTTCGTAATGAGCAGGTTATATAGCCTTATTAACTTGTAGTCAGATAACACAAAGACTAACCCTAGTTTTACTGATTGGGAGGAATATAATGAAGTGTAATGTCTCACTTTATCCCACTGTCTCTCTCGATCTAAGGTGATGATGACCATAGCCGGGTTGATCAGGTACCCTTCAGGGTTGAACGAGAAGTCGTTGTGTTCCCATGTTACGTTTAACATGTGCCTGAAAACAAGGGAAATCAATCAAAGAGTTAAATACTCATTACAACATTATACTAATACTTGTTAATGTCCATTAATGCAATCTTCCAATGGTTTCATCCTATTTCTAAAGCACTACCTGCTGATTGTTTTGCACATAGCTATCGACATGTTGTGAACTCCCTGTCATCACGCACTGTGAGGCTGCTCTCTCACCTCTCCTCCCTCTCTCTCTCAGTCCAGCAGAGGTGATGAAAGCATGCTGGGTAATGAACGGGCCCTCTGTCTAGTCCATGTGAAAGGCTTGTTTAATCTGGTAATCTGTGATAATCTTATTAACAGGCGGAGTGATTTATAATCAAAAGCTCATTAAAAAGAGACCTAATTAAATGAGGTGTTGAGTCTATTGACCGCTGAGGAGCGAGCGAGGCACTGCTCCCTTTGAATAGGGAGGTCTGAGAGAAAGAACAATATTGTGCCAGGGAGGGAAATAAAAGAGTGGAGAGCAGACGGAGAGTGCTATACCAGGCTTTTTTCTGCCTGCAGGACCCTCATATTACCAACTTTGGTCATTGCTATTCCACTCAGGATTGTTTTTGTCTTTAAAGTGGAAAATCGTAGGGGTTGGAAACAGCAGCATGACTCAAATCAAAGGCTGAAATGCAGCTTCCCAGACGGTTCTCCTTTTTCATGCAGGATTTCGATTTACAAAAATAGAAGTTATCTTTCCCTCATGCTAGTCACTTTCAGAAAAGAGACAATTACTTCTGAGGAGAAAGTGATGTTTTAATACCACTGAACTGTGTCAGATTTCATATTACGATCCTGGTCCACAAAAATGTATAAAGAATACCACCCTGTACCCTGCCTGGAAACTCTCCAATCCTCCCAGTCCAGTCTCAATGACCTTGGCTAGTGCCAAATGCTGACGCTAAATCTGTTGTCCCTAAAGAAGCCGAGCATCCCTTTGGCTGATTAAAAATGTTCTGGAACCAAATAGGATTTGCTCCATGTTCCCTGGCACAGATGGCGCAAGATTGCTCTTTTGGGCTGGGCTGGGCAGGTATGACAGGCCACATCATCTCTCTGTGATGCCAGTGCTTCCAACAGTGAGGTGATGGGACAGAGGTAGGATGGATGAGTTGGCAGGCAGGGGTTAAGAGAGTGACAGGGAGAGTACCATGTTGCCCCCCACCACAACATTAAGCTGATGAAAAGCCACAGCTAAATGACTGTTGAGCAACTGTTGACTGATGTTGTCAAGTCAGTCCTTCTCAATCTGCTACAGTTACAGTTGATGTCGAAAGTTTATATACACTTGGGTTGGAGTCATTCAATATTTCAAATTCAGTGCCTCTTTGCAAGACTTCATGGGAAAATCAAAAGAAATCAGCCAAGACCTCAGAAAAAAAATTGTAGACCTCCACAAGTCTGGTTCATCCTTGGGAGCAATTTCCAAATGCCTGAAGGTACCACGTTCATCTGTACAAACAATAGTACGCAAGTATAAACACCATGGGACCACGCAGCCGTCATACCGCTCAGGAGGGAGACGCGTTCTGTCTCCTAGAGATTAACGTACTTTGGTGCAAAAAGTGCAAATGAATCCCAGAATAACAGCAAAGGACCTTGTGAAGATGCTGGAGGAAACGGGTACAAAAGTATCTGTGTCCACAGTAAAACGAGTCCTATACCGACATAACCTGAAAGGCCGCTCAGCAAGGAAGAAGCCACTGCTTCAAAACCACCATAAAAAAGTCAGACAACGGTTTGCAACTGCACTTGGGGACAAAGATCGTACTTTTTGGAGAAATATCCTCTTGTCTGATGAAACAAAAATAGGACTGTTTGGCCATAATGACCATCGTTATGTTTGGAGGAAAAAGGGGGAGGCTTGCAAGCCGAAGAACACCATCCCAACTGTGAAGCACAGGGGTGGCAGCATAATGTTGTGGGGGTGCTTTGCTGCAGGAGGGACTGGTGCATTTCACAAAATAGATGGCATCATGAGAACGGAAAATTATGTGGATATATAGAAGCAACATTTGAAGACAGCCAAATGGACAATGACCCCACGCATACTTCCAAAGTTGTGGCAAAATGGCTTAAGTACAACAAAGTCAAGGTATTGGAGTGGGCAGAACTGAAAAAGTGTGTGTGAGCAAGGAGGCCTACAAACCTGACTCAGTTACAACAGCTCTGTCAGGAGGAATGGGCCAAAATTCACCCAACTTATTGTGGGAAGTTTGTGGAAGGCTACCCGATACGTTTGAACCAAGTTAAACAATTTAAAGGCACCGCTACCAAATACTAATTGAGTGTATGTAAATGTCTGACCCACTGGGAATGTGATGAAAGAAATAAAAGCTGAAATAAATAATTCTCTCTACTATTATTCTGACATTTCACATTCTTAATTAAAATAAAGTGGTGATCCTAACTGACCTAAGACAGACACTTTTTTACTAGGATTAAATGTCAGGAATTGTGAAAAACTGAGTTTAAATGTACTTGGCTAAGTTGTATGTAATCTTCTGACTTCAACTGTAACTCTAATCGCTCCAATTTGGTTGGCTTCTTTTATTGCAATGAACAATCTCCAACCTACAGTATGTCAGTATGCCCCCCTTCCATCCCTCCACCTCCACTCACCTGAACAGTGTATCATTAGAAGATGCCCTAACAGGGCTGTGGCAGTCGTTGTGGCCCTCTGGGATGAAGCCCCTCTGTTTGTGGAAGCTCTGCACCCCTTTGACCACAATGGCCACCCCATCCCGCACCCTTTTCCTCAGGCTCATCCGCCAGCGGTCGGTGATGATGCTGATGAGGCCCACAGGGAAGCTGTTTGGTGGGGGCATGTCTGGGTTCCCCACGGCAAGGCTGGGGAGGATCCAGATGTAGCCAGGCCCCAGCAGGCCAACCTCTCCGGCCATTCTGAACAGGTACTGGGCCTCCTCGTGGGAGCAGTATACCAGCAGTACCTGGGCGTCGATCTGCTGCAGCAGGCGCCGTGCCCGGATGTCGTTCATGCCGTCGGCGGACATGTCGAAGGTCAGCACGTCCTGCAGTTCCCACATGAAGTAGCTGGTGTCAGTGAAGGTCTTGACATAGTCCACGTAGACCTCGTAGCCCGGGTACAGGCTGGTGATGACCACGAAGCTGTCCCAGTTGTACTCCTCCATCACCTTGAACATGCCGTTTATCTGCTGCTCGATGGAGGAGCCCAGCTGGAGGAACGTGGAGCCGTCGCCCTGCAGAGAGACACAGACAGCAGAGTGAGAACAAATAACAGCCCTTTTTGGATAGTTAATTTAAGCTCAATCAATTTGCTCAATTTATCTAACAAGCACAATTAAAACCTAATGATCTAATGCAATGACTTTCTTAATAGCCTACTTAGTGGCAATTATATGATTGTGTTTCATGTAATTCAGCCAGTCATATGTAAAAAATAAAACAATAATCAAGAAATGACAGTAGAATCCTGAGAGTAGCTTGACAGTGTGTCTGTGTGCCCCCTGTCCACACCATCCAGCTCTTGACCACCAGCCAGCCCACCCAGAAGCGGTGTGTAGTCTCTGGGCTGAGAGGCAGTACTCTGCAGTAAGTGATTCTGTTTGGTGTTGCTCTCCCTGTAGCCCAGGCACCATTCATCACTTTAACCCATGTGTCTCCCACTTGCCACAGCAACATTGGGCCTCATATATACTTGGCACTATCACTGAGCTCACTGTCACTGAGCCCAGCCCCTGTTTTCTCTTTTTATCTCACTTTTCTCAAGATGTCTCTCCTCTTTGACCTTGGAGAAAGGAGTATGAAAATGCTGTGTTGTGTTAACTAAAGTGATCCAGGAATTTTCTGGAAGATCAGAGCGGTTTCTTGTCTGTGTGTGTTTGTCAGAGCGTTTATCTTGTTTTAGTATGTTCAGGGAACAGAATAATATATGTTTTTTTCCATCAATCTTGTTGAAATATTTATTTCAGTAATGGTCTTGGCATAACATGTTTCTGCATCCTGGGAAGGCTATGGGCTGACACAGGGCAGGGTTTTATTTTTGTGTTTCATACTAGAAAATAACAGAATCATTGTTTTTAAAACTGCTTATGACCCATACAGTACATTTTCGGGTTGGATGCCATTGATGTGTCTTGACTCTAAGAGAAGGTAATGATTGTTTATTGGTTTTGAATTAAGCACGCTGCTCATAGAAATCATTGCACCATAATTGCTTTGTAAAACAAATAGCATCGTAAATCATGTGCAACCCCAGTGAATTGTAATGATAAACAAAGTGTAATAAAAAGTTACATCAATTACAGAGATTTGACTGTTTCACTGGTTGCATATCTGGGTTGATCATTAAGACTTTCACCTTTTAAATGACGTTGTATAAACGGCAACTTTATAATAAATAAAAAGTGTATAATTTTCTTTATCACTCCAAATAAATCTATAAAGTAGATTTGCTGATAAAAAAATGTACTTTTGCCCCTTCTAAGTGAGAATGATTTTGGTGAGGCTCAGTTTCTTGCTATTATGCCATTTACACATGCAGTTCCTTCAGAAAGTGTTCACACCGTTTGACTTGTTCCACATTTTATTATGTTGGAGCCTGAATTTAAAATGGATTCCATTGAGTTTTTTTGGTCACTGATGTACTGTATACACAATACCCCATAATGTCAAAGTGGAATTATGTTTTTTGAAATGTTTACAAATGAATAAAAAATGTCAATTATTCAACCCCTTTCTTATGGCTAGCCTAAATAAGTTCAGGAGTAAAAATGTGCTTAACAAGTCACATAATAAGTTTCATGGATTCACTCTGTGTGCAAAATAGTGTTTAACATGACTTTTGAATGACTACCTCATCTCTGTACCCCACACATACAATTATCTTTAAGGTTCCTCAGTCGAGCAGTGAATTTCAAACACAGATTCAACCACAAAGACCAGGGAGGATTTCCAATGCCTCGCAATGAAGGGCACCTTTTGGTAAATGGGTAAAGGAGGGGGAGGGGGAGGAGGAGGATTATTTAAGATCTGTTTGAAGAGGTAGGGTTTCAGATGTTTTTGGAAGATGGGCAGGGACTCAGGGGGAAGCTGGTTCCTCCATTGGGGTGTCAGGACAGAGAAGAGCTTGGACTGGGCAGGGGTGGGGTGGGAGGGCCAAGAGACCTGGAGTGGCAGAACGGAGTGCTCGGGTTGGGGTGTAGGGTTTGAGCATAGCCTGACGGTAGGGAGTTGCAGTTCCCCTTGCTGTTCCGTTGGTAAGCACCATGGTCTTGTAGTGGATGAAAGCTTCAACTGGAAGCCAGTGGAGTGTGCGGAGGAGCGGGGTGACATGGGAGAACTTGGGAAGGTTGAAAACCAGGCGAGCTGCAGCGTTCTGGATAAGTTGTTAAGTGGTTAAGTGGATAAGTGGTTTGATGGCACAAGCGGGGAGCCCAGCCAATAGCGAGTTGCCATGTGCCTGGATTAGGACCTGCAGCGCTTTCTGCGTGAGGTAAGGTCGTACTCTACGGATGTTGTAGACCTGCAGCGCTTCCTGCATGAGGTAGGGTCGTACTCTACAGATGTTGTAGACCTGCAGCGCTTCCTGCATGAGGTAGGGTCGTACTCTACGGATGTTGTAGACCTGCAGCGCTTCCTGCTTTAGGTAGGGTCGTACTCTACGGATGTTGTAGACCTGCAGCGCTTCCTGCGTGAGGTAGGGTCGTACTCTACGGATGTTGTAGACCTGCAGCGCTTCCTGCGTGAGGTAGGGTCGGACTCTACGGATGTTGTAGACCTGCAGCGCTTCCTGCGTGAGTTAGGGTCGTACTCTACGGATGTTGTAGACCTGCAGCACTTCCTGTGTGAGGTAGTGTCGGACTCTACGGATGTTGTAGACCTGCAGCGCTTCCTGCGTGAGTTAGGGTCGTACTCTACGGATGTTGTAGACCTGCAGCGCTTCCTGCGTGAGGTAGGGTCGTACTCCACGGATGTTGTAGACCTCAAGAGTGAGTCGCTGCTTTGATGTTTGCAGAGAACGAGGGGAGGTTGAAAACCAGGCGAGCTGCAGCGTTCTGGATAAGTTGTTAAGTGGTTAAGTGGATAAGTGGTTTGATGGCACAAGCGGGGAGCCCAGCCAATAGCGAGTTGCCATGTGCCTGGATTAGGACCTGCAGCGCTTTCTGCGTGAGGTAAGGTCGTACTCTACGGATGTTGTAGACCTGCAGCGCTTCCTGCATGAGGTAAGGTCGTACTCTACGGATGTTGTAGACCTGCAGCGCTTCCTGCATGAGGTAGGGTCGTACTCTACAGATGTTGTAGACCTGCAGCGCTTCCTGCATGAGGTAGGGTCGTACTCTACGGATGTTGTAGACCTGCAGCGCTTCCTGCGTGAGGTAGGGTCGTACTCTACGGATGTTGTAGACCTGCAGCGCTTCCTGCATGAGGTAAGGTCGTACTCTACGGATGTTGTAGACCTGCAGCGCTTCCTGCGTGAGGTAGGGTCGTACTCTACAGATGTTGTAGACCTGCAGCGCTTCCTGCATGAGGTAGGGTCGTACTCTACGGATGTTGTAGACCTGCAGCGCTTCCTGCTTTAGGTAGGGTCGTACTCTACGGATGTTGTAGACCTGCAGCGCTTCCTGCATGAGTTAGGGTCGTACTCTACAGATGTTATAGACCTGCAGCGCTTCCTGCATGAGGTAGGGTCGTACTCTACGGATGTTGTAGACCTGCAGCGCTTCCTGCTTTAGGTAGGGTCGTACTCTACAGATGTTGTAGACCTGCAGCGCTTCCTGCATGAGGTAAGGTCGTACTCTACGGATGTTGTAGACCTGCAGCGCTTCCTGCGTGAGGTAGGGTCGTACTCTACAGATGTTGTAGACCTGCAGCACTTCCTGCATGAGGTAGGGTCGTACTCTACAGATGTTGTAGACCTGCAGCGCTTCCTGCTTTAGGTAGGGTCGTACTCTACGGATGTTGTAGACCTGCAGCGCTTCCTGCGTGAGGTAGGGTCGTACTCTACGGATGTTGTAGACCTGCAGCGCTTCCTGCGTGAGGTAGGGTCGGACTCTACGGATGTTGTAGACCTGCAGCGCTTCCTGCGTGAGTTAGGGTCGTACTCTACGGATGTTGTAGACCTGCAGCACTTCCTGTGTGAGGTAGTGTCGGACTCTACGGATGTTGTAGACCTGCAGCGCTTCCTGCGTGAGTTAGGGTCGTACTCTACGGATGTTGTAGACCTGCAGCGCTTCCTGCGTGAGGTAGGGTCGTAGTCTACGGATGTTGTAGACCTCAAGAGTGAGTCGCTGCTTTGATGTTTGCAGAGAACGACAGGGTGTTGTCCAGGGTCACACCAAGGTTTGTTGCGCTCTGGGAGGGCAACACTAGAGTTGTCAACTGTGATGGAGAGGTCTTTGAGCGGGCAGGCCTTCCCCGAAAGGAAGAGCAGGTCCCTCTTGTCGAGGTTAAGCTTGAGGTGGTGGGCCGATGTTCAGATATCTGCCAGGCACGCAGAGATGCGCGTCGCCACCTGGGTGTCAGAAGGGGGGAAGGAGAAAAGTAGTTGAATGTCATCCGCATAGCAATGATAGGAGATGATATGTGATGATATGATGGAGCCGAGTGACTTGGTGTATAGAGAGAAGAGGAGAGGGCCTAAAACCAAGCCCTATGGGACACCAGTGGTGAGAGTAAGTTGTGCAGACAGATCCTCTCTATGTCACCTGGTAGGAGCAGCCTGCCAGGAAGGATGCAATCCAAGAAAATGCAGAGCTTGAGACGCCCAGCCCTGAGAGGGTGGAGAGGAGAATCTGATGGTTCAAGGTGTCAAAGACAGCGTATAGATCTAGGAGGATGAGAACAGAGGAGAGAGAGTCAGCTTTGGCAGTGCGGAGAGTCTCCGTGATGCAGAAAAGAGCAGTCTCGGTTGAGGGACCCATCTTGACGCCTGACTGATTAGGGTCTAGAAAATAATTTTGATAGAGATAACGAGAAAGTTATCAAGTGTTTTGGAAAGAAAAGAAGGAAGGAAAGAAAAATGTTGCACAATCCAGGAGTGGAACACTTTTAGAGACTTAATCAAAAAAACTCACAGCTGTAATCGCTGTCAAAGGTGATTCTAACATACTCTAATCTAGATATATATATATATATATATATATATATATATACATATATATTTATATATATGTTTTTTGTGTAGATTGTTCCCACTTTGTAACACAACAAAATATGGAAGAAAGTCAAGAGGTGTGAATACTTTCTGAAGGCACAGTGTGCCATTTTTCCTTGATGCTATCAGAGAAGTACCCAGAAGTCACTGCTTCACTCAAGCTGGACCTTACCTGTCCCTTTCCTTCTCTAGGGGACTGTGCCCTGTCTCTGTCATGGTCATGAAGCTTGTTGAGGTTTGGGGTTGCAGAAAGCCAGGTATCCATAGACCAGGACTACTCTGTTCTCTTGTTCTGTTGTTTCATTCTGTCTCCTTGTTGTCCTTCAGAGAAGTCTAAAGTAGGTTAGAACCATCTGTGTGTCTCCTGATGTCAGACATCATACTGGTCTATTCCAGTGTCTCCACTGACCGTTCTCATTGCTCTGAATATCACATCCTCTCTGTTTCTATTTAGCAATCTGTTTACATTTAGCGATTTGTGTTCTACCCTTTTCCATATACAAAATACCTCCTCCTATATTACCTTGGAGGTACTGTAGATGTGATACAGTAGAAGGGACAATAAAACATCTTGCAACATTAGCTTAGCAAGAGCAAGGGTGTTATGCAGATTAGTAGAGGAGCAGGTTGCCAATAAATCTACAAATGTTCTAACTCCTCTCAGTGTCCCACAGGAAATCTGTTAAAGTCACTGCCTTCTTTCTGTGCGTGCAGCCTTTTTCCACCACTTGTATGCCACGAGAATTCATCTGGCAGAGCGTAAAATCAATTTGCTCCAGGCCATGTGTGTGTGTTTGTGTGTATATGTGCCTGTGTGTAGTATGTGTACACGATCACACTGTGACTCTCAGCCAAAAACACTTTAAGGTTCTATCTAGAGAAGTGTGGTAGCAACCACTCAATTAGAACTGTACTGTAGTCCAAATGAGCCCTGAGCATGGACAGCGGATACAGCCATACCCAGCATACCCAGCATGCCTGAGCTCGTTTTATTCATATAACTAGGCAAGTCAGTTAAGAACAAATTCTTATTTACAATGACAGCCTACCCCGGACAACACTGGGCCAATTGTGCACCTCCCTATGGGACTCCCAATCACAGCCAGTTGTGATACAGCCTGGAATCAAACCAGGGTCTGTAGTGACACCTCGAGCACTGATATACAGTGCCTTAGACTGCTGTGCCACTTGGGAGCACTTAAGCATGATGCATCAGGACACAACCCATATCTGATGATACATTCTGTTAGATAATACTGTCCGAATCACATGGCTTGGGGGGATTTAAGATCTTCTGGTTGGAAACAGGTGTCCATTACCAATACTACATTCTCCTATAGGTGTAGGGACAGATGTTTGCCAGATGTTTGTTTCTTTCTGTTGATGGTGATTCGTATATGGTGTTGTTGTTTCCATGAAAGGGTTGTGACTATAGACTGATGTCCCATTGTGCCTCTGTTCTGTAAGTGTGTACATTTCATAAAGAAGATTAAAAGGCATCTAGTTAACAGCTTAGCTTCCACTGGCACTGTGAGAATTTAGGACTACAAGGTTCTATCTGCAAAAATATGATTCTGAGATAACTGGCTTTAAAGTTCCATCCCCTTATTGGTTTGAATGGTGTCAGCAATTTATTTATAGTATTCTTTTGAACTGAACACCATGATTTGGGGTATTTAGAGTACTATCTGCAGAAATGCAGATAGAACCTTAGTCCCAAACTATGGAGTCTGGTCAGTGGTCAGTTGTCTTCTGTAATCTGCTTACAAACAACCAGATAGAGTGATGTGTCTTTGTATACTGTAACAAAAACACATATATCATGTCTTCTCCCTAATTGTATGTTTTATATTAGCCAACTGGCTCTTTGCTTGAGTGCTTTGTGAGTTACAGACTAGCAGCTGAATGGTTTACAAAGGGGTTGAATAGGGGTCAGATCAAATCAAAACAAATCAAATTTTATTTGTCACATACACATGGTTAGCAGATGTTAATGCGAGTGTAGCGAAATGCTTGTGCTTCTAGTTCCGACCATGCAGTAATATCTAACAAGTAATCTAACCTACCAATTTCACAACTACCTTATTAACACAAGTGTAAAGGAATGAATGAGAATATGTACATACAAATATATGAATGAGTGATGGCCGAACGGCATAGGCAAGACGCAGTAGATGGTATAGAGTACAGTATGAGATGAGTAATGTAGGGTATGTAAACATTATATAAAGTTGCATTGTTTAAAGTGGCTAGTGATACATTTATTACATCAAGATGGCAAGATGCAGTAGATGGTATAGAGTACAGTATATACATATGAGATGAGTAATGTAGGGTTTGTAAATATTATATAAAGTGGCATTGTTTAAAGTGGCTTGTGATACATTTATTACATTAATTTTTCAATTATTAAAGTGGCTAGAGTTGAGTCAGGATGTTGGCAGCAGCCACTCAATGTTAGTGATGGCTGTTTAACAGTCTGATGGCCTTGAGATAAAAGCTATTTTTCAGTCTCTCGGTCCCCGCTTTGATGCACCTGTACTGACCTCGCCTTCTGGATGATAGCGGGGTGAACAGGCAGTGGCTCTGGTGGTTGTTGTCCTTGATGATCTTTTTGGCCTTCCTGTGACATCGGGTGGTGTAGGTGTCCTGGGGGGCAGGTAGTTTGCCCCCGGTGATGCGTTGTGCAGAACTCACTAACCTCTGGAGCGCCTTACTGTTATGGGTGGAGCAGTTGCCGTACCAGG
>NC_143033.1:83236128-83283628 GCF_057628025.1 Oncorhynchus mykiss
CAGTTTTGGATTCCTGCCATTTTGGTAACAGAGCCTACTCATATACAGTCATGGTTCTTAACTGACAGAAGCATGATAGATCTATCCAATTGTAAAGATACATGATAACGTTGAAAAGAAAATCAATTAACTTATAACATATAACAAGTTACCCATCCTGAGTTTGTCAACATTTCTTATCCCTGTGTGACATTACTGAAAGCCTGTATGCCAACTGACATCAGCCGATTTATATCCAAGTCTAAACCAACATGAAATGTCCTTTTGACAGATCGGGTAAATAATTATCATTCATTCTTAACCCAAGTATCAACTTGTATTCTCAAGCCCTTAATTATAATCTTGTAATTTTCATTTAGGCTATCTGCATGAAACAACATTTCATGAATTATTTAGCTGGTTATGCTCTTTTCCCAAAGGAAACTAGACTCTCTCTCTATAAGAACCTGAAAGGCAGAGAAAAAGAAGAACCACATATGCCTTCACCTCTGTATCTAGGGCCAGAGAGGAATGTAGAAGACTTTGTTGACGTCTTCACTTGTACTCACATGGGGCTTTCTTAGCTTCAGCTCAGAGGAACCAAAGCCTTTCAAAAGAATGAAATACAACAAATGGCTTAGATGTGGTGGGGATTCCTTGACTTAAAACTTACTGTGCAGGACTTTCATATCGTGGAGCATATAACAACTTCAGATAACAAGATGTCAACAGTAGGGGCATCAAACCCAGCCACAAGAGACTGCAGGCAGAGATTCATCCACCTGAAGTCTCCGCTGCACCACGGAGCCACGTGAGGCGCTCAGTACAAAATGGAGGTAAGTGTGAGAAGTAAGTGTGATGTGAGGGGCCAGAGCTGCTCTTACCAGTCTCGTGAAGAGGGGAACTCCTAAATGCCAGAGGTGCTCGTTGAGCAGCCCGCTGTACACCACGTTCCCGAAGACAGCAATGCTTCCTGATTTACACAACGTGTTTCCTACATGGACACAAACAGAGAGGAGAGAAAACACAGAGTCATTCAAATGGACTACACTACACTCCAGCAATGTACTAGGCTTTATTAGCAGGATTGGAAAATTAAATCATAGGAAATCATTGCACAGCCACAGGAATTGAAATAAAAGAAAGAAATAAGAAATATAATAGAGAGCACCACATTGATTGTTATGAATATTGATTTCAGAGGTTTATGATGAACAGGGAAATGTAGCTGCTGTGAAATCGATAGCACAAGTACATGTGTTCCAACTGCATATGATAGAACCTCCAGCTAGCCTAATGAGATGCTTACAGTGATAACATCAGTGTGTAACGATCAGAGGTGTGCTGAAGGAAAGATCTGTCAGAGAAAGTCTGTACAAAGCCACCCATGACTGTGCCTCATACAGTATGTTACATACAGCTCTGGTTAGTCCTTGTTCCATCAACACCGGAAGTCAAACCCCTTGACCCTCGAACTCCCGTTCCCTCCATCCTCCACCCCCCTTAGTCACATTACCACCCCCATTAGCACACTCTCCATGTGAGGACAGTCAGACCACAACATTGGCAACCCTGTATGAGACATGTAAGCCCGGCCCTCGGCCCTCCGCCTCCAGCCCTGGCCACAGTGACACGGCTGCTGTGTATGAAGAGCTTCTGCCTGGAGAGGAGAGAACCACTCTTAAATTAGGCCCCTGCAGCAGCTGAGGAGCCAGCCAGCCCACACACTAACACTAAGGTCCCCACAACATATGATTTACACACACACTACTACACGTCCCCAAGTATGATGAACGCAGGTCTCCATTGTAATTTCTGCACAAAGGAATGCTGCAAAGGGGAGGTGGGGGAAACTGGAAGCAGTGCTGACAAGCAACACATGCATTATTTAAAAACCAAAGTAAAAAATGCCCATTAAAGTGTCAGTGGTGCTCTCGGCGGCTGGCGGTGGAGGTGGCTAGGGCGCGGTGTGTGTATTACTGTTATTAATGGGCCAGGCGTGGGGGGCATTGCTACGCTGTGATTGCTTTGCTGTTGCCATCCAGGGTTCACACCATTTTTTTCACCCATTCCTTTTCAAGAGCGTGTGTGCAAGTGTGTGTCTGTGAGTGAGTGAGTGAGTGAGTGAGTGAGAGAGTGAGAGAGCGAGAGAGGGAGAGAGAGAGAGAGGGAGAGAGAGAGAGAGAGAGAGAGATACACTGCAGGCCGGGAGCAGCGTCAATGAGCTCCTACTGCTAATTAAGAGAGGGGCCTTCCCCAGCGAGTAGCAGCACAAGTGCTTCTATCATCCTCTGATACAGTGTCATGTTCTTCCTAAATACAGTGGGCTGGGGATGGGGTGGACATATTGGAAATAAGTACATAGCACTTCACTATGCAGCATGGGATAAAGGGTTACTCTTACTGACAGTAGCCCTTATTATTACAGTCAACCTTTAACTGCCTCAGTCTCCAACACATGTTACAGCCATACCTTTAACTGCCTCAGTCTCCAACACGTTACAGTCAACCTTTAACTGCCTCAGTCTCCAACACGTTACAGTCAACCTTTAACTGCCTCAGTCTCCAACACATGTTACAGTCAACCTTTAACTGCCTCAGTCTCCAACACATTACAGTCAACCTTTAACTGCCTCAGTCTCCAACACATGTTACAGTCAACCTTTAACTGCCTCAGTCTCCAACACATGTTACAGTCATACCTTTAACTGCCTCAGTATCCAACACATGTTCCAGTCATACCTTTAACTGCCTCAGTCTCCAACACATGTTACAGTCATACCTTTAACTGCCTCAGTCTCCAACACATGTTACAGTCAACCTTTAACTGCCTCAGTCTCCAACACATGTTCCAGTCATACCTTTAACTGCCTCAGTCTCCAACACATGTTACAGTCAACCTTTAACTGCCTCAGTCTCCAACACGTTACAGTCAACCTTTAACTGCCTCAGTCTCCAACACATGTTACAGTCAACCTTTAACTGCCTCAGTCTCCAACACATGTTCCAGTCATACCTTTAACTGCCTCAGTCTCCAACACATGTTCCAGTCATACCTTTAACTGCCTCAGTCTCCAACACATGTTACAGTCAACCTTTAACTGCCTCAGTCTCCAACACGTTACAGTCAACCTTTAACTGCCTCAGTCTCCAACACATGTTACAGTCAACCTTTAACTGCCTCAGTCTCCAACACATGTTACAGTCAACCTTTAACTGCCTCAGTCTCCAACACATGTTACAGTCAACCTTTAATTGCCTCAGTCTCCAACACATGTTACAGTCAACCTTTAACTGCCTCAGTCTCCAACACATGTTACAGTCAACCTTTAACTGCCTCAGTCTCCAACACATGTTCCAGTCAACCTTTAACTGCCTCAGTCTCCAACACATGTTCCAGTCATACCTTTAACTGCCTCAGTCTCCAACACATTTTATAGTCATACCTTTAACTGCCTCAGTCTCCAACACGTTACAGTCATACCTTTAACTGCCTCAGTCTCCAACACGTTACAGTCAACCTTTAACTGCCTCAGTCTCCAACAGGTTACAGTCATACCTTTGGAGTACAGAAAGATGATGTAATACATCTCTGAGAAGAAAGAAGACGACATTGTGGTCCTGTGAGTCAAGCTCCTCAGTTCTGACACCACTTCACTACAGAGGAATTTAAAGCGTAGGGAAAATCAAGCAATCAAGCAATCAATACAGTATCCCTCTAGCTACAGATTCGTAAACAGAGGACGGCTCGAGGCAGTTTATGTCACATTCTTCTCTGTAACTGCCTCTGAAATGCAGCCAGAAAGCAAGGTGCTAAAAAAAACATTTGATTTCAACTCATAGTTGAACCACTATTTAAAAAGATCATGTGGAGCATTTCTTCCATTTAATAACATGTGTTCATTCTTTAATCTGGTGACATGTGGTTTTTGGTCCGTCTGTGTTAAAGAGTTGATATTCTGTGTTTGGTGCCCATGTCTTTTTTCTGTTAGGTCCTCTCAGCAGTTGTGTGCTTCTATCTTATCTGCAGACTCAACATTATCGAGGCCAACCTCTGATTAATTATTAATTGTGTGATTAAAAAGTAGAGAAGGAGGTGTGGGGGGTAGGGGGGGGGGGTAGGAGAGAGGCAGGCAGGGAGGGTTTGGGTTGGGTAGCAGCCTGTATCCTTTCTACATCATTGGTGTCGATCTCCACAATGTTATTATCCAGACCTTCAAATGACATTTTTCATCGCTATCTTTATATATGTTTCTGTTACATATCAGAACAGGGCATTAGACAGGAAGCTTCTAACAGAGCGTAATGGTCAAATCACAAGGCACATGTGATGGTGATGTGATGGTGATGGGGTGGTGGGTGTTGTTTTATTAAGTGAGTGATGCCGTCTCTTCGACTGAGTGTGCCTGGCGTGATCCTCCTCTGGATCAGTATGTGACTCCCCCTTTCATCTCAGAGTCACACACACAGAAAGACATCATGAGGGATTTGGAGCCCAACACTTCCCTGTCAGACTACAGCCAGCATCAGCCATGTGTAGCTTACTTTACCAAAGAAGGACCTAAAAAAAAAATCCCCGAAAAATGTGTACCTCTCACTACAAACCATAAGCAGTACATGCAGTGTAGTGGTAGTCATTTGTAGCACAATATAAAGCATTGAATGAAGTAAAAAAATAAATATATATATATATATATATATATATATATATATTATATATATATATATCTGACAATTATTGTCAAAAGTGTTTGCAATAATTTAGGTGTTGGATAAGATTTGTTTTATGAACCAAATGTGCAGTATTTATCTGCTTATGAGTGTGTGCGTGCGTGTGCGTGTGTGTGTGTGTGTGTGTGTGTGTGTCCTTCCCTGGCCACTGCTCTCACATGTGCTCCCCTGACAATGCAGATGAAGGTGGGGAGCTGGAGCACAGAGCTCCAGAGCCATGCAGCTCGGAGATCCTTGTTTTTAGCGACAAGGCACATTGCTGCAATGCAATAAGGGCAAACAACACTTTTAATAATTCAGGGCATGATACCGTGAGGGGGGATGGGTGGGGCAGAGATGCCTTAGAGTAGCGCAGAATGGCTCATTTAGCCCCTGCCACGCATTATTAAAGTTGTATCGAACCCCCTCCTGAGTCCTTCCTCAAGTCTTATCCCCCTTCCTCATTCCAAAAGCCTGCGAGGTAACCAATAAGAGCTAGCAACATTTATAAACAACAAAGTACCCTGCACCTTGGAGGAGGTAAACAATGGTGTTCCTCTTAATCTCCTTTTCCCGTGCTCTCCGTGAGTCCTCAGGTCCAGAATTTGTCATTGCTTTATCCTGTTTGCACTGTAGTCCACAGAGCCTTCTCATTCCGGATTATGTCCTTCCTGAGCTATGCCCATGGATGCAGAAAAATGTGGGGAATGAACCTTGCATGGAATCCGTTGGAGTAATAAAACAGTCCTCCCGTGTTAATGACATATGATGGCATTGCTCTGGACATGTTCAAAGAATGATAATAGTACTTAATAAGAAAGAAGATTTCTGCTCCAAAGTGCTTTCCCTGTTCTACATTAAAATAGGTTGACGCTGAGATAAGATAGGCTTGTCTACACAATTGCTCCAAAATAATACAGTTGGATTCAGATCAAAAGCAATGCATTGGAGAATTTTAAACAAAATATGTTTTCCTTTTTTTCATGTCAATCACATAAAATAAGTATTACAAAATGCAAATTGCTACCATGTAATTACTAATTAAATGCCAGAGAACAATGCACAGGCTATAAAATAATCAGATAGTGACAGGTGCAGTATACACTGCTGCAGGGTCCTCTTAAATCATAACAAATGTTTTCTGAGAGTGCAACATATGCCGCCACATATGCAAAATGCAGCTAACCAGGGAGAAAAGAAAAGCCTGCCCATGAAAGTCAGAGGCGTTATGGTAGACATAGAGTTTGATGATAGACTTGTAAATCAGTGTAGCTGGAATAGCCAGCCAGCCAGTCAGCCAGTCAGTCAGCCAGTGTGACTCTTTATATCTCTTTCTCTCTTTCTGCCTGCCATTTTAGCTGCTCAACACAGAGGTCCCATTTTCTTCAAATATATGTAAATTAGCCACCTTGGCTCCTGTTGTTGAGGCTGTAGGGCTGATCTGGTCTGATCCTAACAGTGAAACCTACCTACGTACTAAACTGTACCACAGGCCTCCCGCCACCCTCCCTCCCTCCTTCAGGAACACAGCGGTAGGAAGAAAGAACGAGGTCCCTGAGGTATCCCTCCTCTCATTACACCAGCCCTGTTAATAGATGAGTCATTACATTCAAAGTGAACAATTATTTTAATACCAAAAAAAAACTGAAAAAGGCAGATATATAGGCAGCATATATTATAGCTTGCATAGCGCCTATGAACTTTGATCAGAGCTAATGTAGTTATTGTGTCACATTGAGGTGGTAGGGCCAGCAGAGGGAGGGAGGCTCCAGTTGTAGCGTGTTCTCCTCAGATAGCTCCAGCTACAGTAAAAGCCATCTCCTCTCCTTTTCTTTTCCTTTCCCTTTGCTCTCCCCTCCTCTACTCTCTTCTCTCCTCTCCTCTCCCCTCCTCTACTCTCTTCTCTCCTCTCCTCTCCCCTCCTCTACTCTCTTCTCTCCTCTCCTCTCCCCTCCTCTACTCTCTTCTCTCCTCTCCTCTCCCCTCCTCTACTCTCTTCTCTCCTCTCCTCTCCCCTCCTCTACTCTCCTCTCCTCTCCTGTCCTCTCCCCTCCTCTAATCTCCTCTCCCCTCCTCTACTCTCCTCTCCTCTCCTGTCCTCTCCCCTCCTCTAATCTCCTCTCCTCTCCCCTCCTCTCCTCTCCTGTCCTCTCCCCTCCTCTAATCTCCTCTCCTCTCCTCTCCCCTCCTCTAATCTCCTCTCCTCTCCTGTCCTCTCCCCTCCTCTAATCTCCTCTCCTCTCCCCTCCTCTAATCTCCTCTCCTCTCCTGTCCTCTCCCCTCCTCTAATCTCCTCTCCTCTCCTGTCCTCTCCCCTCCTCTAATCTCCTCTCCTCTCCTGTCCTCTCCCCTCCTCTAATCTCCTCTCCTCTCCTGTCCTCTCCCCTCCTCTAATCTCCTCTCCTGTCCTCTCCCCTCCTCTAATCTCCTCTCCTCTCCTGTCCTCTCCCCTCCTCTAATCTCCTCTCCTCTCCTGTCCTCTCCCCTCCTCTAATCTCCTCTCATCTCCTGTCCTCTCCCCTCCTCTAATCTCCTCTCATCTCCCCTCCTCTAATCTCCTCTCCCGTCCTCTCCTCTCCCCTCCTCTAATCTCCTCTCCCGTCCTCTCCTCTCCCCTCCTCTAATCTCCTCTCCCGTCCTCTCCTCTCCCCTCCTCTAATCTCCTCTCCCGTCCTCTACTCTCCTTTCCCGTCCTCTACTCTCCTCTCCTCTTCCGTCCTCTACTCTCCTCTCCCGTCCTCTCCTCTCCTCTCCTCTCACGCCTTCTCCCCACTCCTCCTCTGCCCTCCTCTACTCTCCTCTCCCGTCCTCTCCTCTCACGCCTTCTCCCCACTCCTCCTCTGCCCTCCCCTCCTCTGCTCTGCTCTACTCTCCCCTCCTCCCCTCTCACCCATTCTACTCTCCTCTCCCCCTTCTCCCCCTCTCCTTTCCCCTCTTCTCACCCCTTCTCCCCTCCTCTCCTCTTCTCGCATCTCCTCTCACATCCTCTCCAATTCTCTCCTCTCCTGTCCTTGTGCATTATGAATGGAGCCATGTTCAGTCACGGACTGGCTGCACTTTCTGAACTTTCGCTGAGTGAGTTCTACTGGCTCCTCTACTCTTTAATCATTCCCCATTAGAGCAGAGGCCTGTTGACTTCCAGTATGGAGATGAATAAGGCTGTAGCACCAGCACCAACCATATCTGGCTGCAGGCAGGAAGGAAGGGATTCACAGCACTAATAACAAGCCTGGGCCCCAGACCCAGACACAGACCCAGACCCAGACGCAGACCCAGACACAGACACAGACACAATTCCAGCTGATGAAGAGCACTGGATCTGGGGAGGAGGATGAGGAGGAGGAGGAGGATGAGGACGAGGAGGAGGAGGAAGAGGAGGAGGAGGAAGAGGAGGAGAGCCTCTGACGGTGGATGACATCAGTGTCATCAGCACTGGAACTGTAATTGATTTAGTAGCCTTCAAAACTATTACTGACGTCATCACCTTCATCTTCATCACCCTTCGTCATCTGAGGATAAGAATTGACTTGGCAGCCAACAATAAAATTAATCAATAAATAAATTAGCTATTAAATTGAAACTATAGAGCATGAAATATTTGACAAGCATTCACATTTTTGGGAGCTTTTTAAAAATGTTTTATTCAAAACTACAGAAGAATTGTTGAGGTCCTGGCAATTGGAGAGAACTGGGAGAGACAACAGTGGATGGAGATGCAGCACACATGTCTCTATGTCTCCACTGTAGCCTGTGTTAAGGTGGACTGGTCCACTCAGTAGAATGGAGTTATGATGAAGGGCCTTTAGGATTGCATCAGACTATTGATTGCTAGCTGCACTGAGAGATGTGGTTTACCATCGTTATAAACAACCTTTTTGTGAAGTACCGTTTGGGGGAACAAATAATTTTATTTAGTAGATTTTTGGATTTGACTGTTGAATAATTTATGGCTACACAACCCTTGGCACGGGGAGCGAGAAAACCCCCACAAAGAGCACATATCAAATGCTATCATATACAGGCCTGCATACTTGAATGCTTTCTCTTTCCAATAGATTTTTTCCCACTCAACCTCCATCGGCTCTGCTTTGTCAACATCAGTTGAGTGAGAAGTCCCGAGGGCCAGAAAATCTCCTGTAATCTGCCAGACTTTTCTGCCATGTATGGCACACTTGTTTTCCTATATCCCTCTAAGTGTTATTGAGTCTGCAAACTCTGACATTGTTTTATCAATTTGGATCAAGTATCTGGGTGAAATGCCCAGTAGGGCTGTTTGAATTACTTGAGCTGTGGTGAATATTATGCCAGATGTATTCCTCACCCAGATGCTCTGTATTAATTCATGGATAAATGACAGAATGATGGCTATGGAAACAAATGCATGTATTTTTCATTTGCCCTATCACATCAGATCTTTTCACATCAGATATTTTTCAGAGATGATCTGACTAGTCAAAAGACCAATTAGTGAAAAGAAGATCAGAATTGGGTTACCTGTGTAAACACAGCCTATTTTATCTATTTATGTCCTTGGTCAGGGGCTGATGACAAGTGTCTGTTTAAGAGCCCTTGTGGCAAAAGGTGGATAGCATCAGTAATCCTGCACTGAGGAAATACTCTAGCAGCAGCTCACACAGTGGGGGAGGTGGAGGAGGTGGAGGGTCTATAAAATATCAAAGCAGATCGATTAGCCTGACCTCCTACCATATCCATGTTGTGCAGCGAGGGAGGGAGCCATACAGGGTCAAATCAGGTCAAGGGACAAAACAAAGCACGCCCAATGATATTTTTCAGATTTCTGGCATAGATTCTTTCCTTAATAACGATATAATTATTCATATTTTGTGGGTAAATTCATCCAAACTAGCATTATTGCCATTCTCACTTGTACCGAAGGCAAACGGTGATTGCTACAGTGCCGCAGCAGTCGTTCCTTCCTGAAAAATAAAAAAGAATCACCAGGGATGATGGCTCTCACATCGTGTTCCACATTCGTGTTGTCTAGTATCGGCTTTATAAAGACCATGGCCCACTCAATTGCACTCCAGAGGCAGAAGCTTACTAACTGAAGAGAAACCAGGTCAACTGATAGGGGAATTGTATTGTTATCTTTATATGTGCGACGCAGATACAGTGGTGGAACTCTTGTTAGCGACTCTGCCGTTTACAAAGCAATCAGGCTGGGTTATCGACACGGGAGGAGCGGCACTAACCTACAGTAATCCACTCCATGTTTGCTAATGAACGGCTGCGCGGCTTGGTGCCCTGGCTATAGTTACGCCACGGATGGAGACTGAAGATGGAGAGAGCTCCAGAATAAACAGGAATAGGGGAGAGGGTGGAGGGACGGGGGTCTGGGGTATGGGAGGGGGAGGATGTTGCCCTGTCTTGACATCCCATCATGAGACCCCTTGGCTGGGCCGGTCGGGGAGGGGAGGGAGGGAGGGGAGGCTTGCTGCTGCTTGCTGGCGATGCAGAGTCTGTTTGCTGTGCATCCATCAACCTCTGTGTCCTGCCGAGGAGGCGATCGATACTCAACACAAAAGCTCATTGATGACAGACAGCTCTTGACAAACATATAGCATTTTTTCTGTCTAGTATAGCAATAATCTCCAAGGTCAGTGTGAGTCATTCAAGACGGTGGAGACACAAGGAGCTCATGCGAAGCGCCGTGAGACGGCTTCTTACAGGCTGAAACAAAGGGATTGCACTGATGTATTTTAGTGTCTATTTTACTTCTTGGCACATTGTTAGACTCCACATTACAAAGAGAAGGAGAGGCACCATGAACATGACAATTGGCGAAACTGTCATGGACTGTCAATCACTGACAGCAAAACCCCAAGGACAATCCACAGACCAGGAAGCTAATGGCTACAGATCATTGGTTGCTGTTGCTTTGAATGTGACATACTGTAAACCATCGGAAGCCACCACTGTTGATCTAAAAGGAATTTATACCTTTCACAACACACGTCTCACACTGAATATATTATACATACAGTGCCTTGCGAAAGTATTCGGCCCCCTTGAACTTTGCGACCTTTTGCCACATTTCAGGCTTCAAACATAAAGATATAAAACTGTATTTTTTTGTGAAGAATCAACAACAAGTGGGGCACAATCATGAAGTGGAACGACATTTATTGGCTATTTCAAACTTTTTTAACAAATCAAAAACTGAAAAAGTGGGCGTGCAAAATTATTCAGCCCCCTTAAGTTAATACTTTGTAGTGCCACCTTTTGCTGCGATTACAGCTGTAAGTCGCTTGGGGTATGTCTCTATCAGTTTTGCACATCGAGAGACTGACATTTTTTCCCATTCCTCCTTGCAAAACAGCTCGAGCTCAGTGAGGTTGGATGGAGAGCATTTGTGAACAGCAGTTTTCAGTTCTTTCCACAGATTCTCGATTGTATTCAGGTCTGGACTTTGACTTGGCCATTCTAACACCTGGATATGTTTATTTTTGAACCATTCCATTGTAGATTTTGCTTTATGTTTTGGATCATTGTCTTGTTGGAAGACAAATCTCCGTCCCAGTCTCAGGTCTTTTGCAGACTCCATCAGGTTTTCTTCCAGAATGGTCCTGTATTTGGCTCCATCCATCTTCCCATCAATTTTAACCATCTTCCCTGTCCCTGCTGAAGAAAAGCAGGCCCAAACCATGATGCTGCCACCACTATGTTTGACAGTGGGGACAGTGTTCAGCTGTGTTGCTTTTACGCCAAACATAACGTTTTGCATTGTTGCCAAAAAGTTCAATTTTGGTTTCACTGACCAGAGCACCTTCTTCCACATGTTTGGTGTGTCTCCCAGGTGGCTTGTGGCAAACTTTAAACAACACTTTTTATGGATATCTTTAAGAAATGGCTTTCTTCTTGCCACTCTTCCATAAAGGCCAGATTTGTGCAATATACGACTGATTGTTGTCCTATGGACAGAGTCTCCCACCTCAGTTGTAGATCTCTGCAGTTCATCCAGAGTGATCATGGGCCTCTTGGCTGCATCTCTGATCAGTCTTCTCCTTGTATGAGCTGAAAGTTTAGAGGGACGGCCAGGTCTTGGTAGATTTGCTGTGGTCTGATACTCCTTCCATTTCAATATTATCGCTTGCACAGTGCTCCTTGGGATGTTTAAAGCTTGGGAAATCTTTTTGTATCCAAATCCGGCTTTAAACTTCTTCACAACAGTATCTCGGACCTGTCTGGTGTGTGTTCCTTGTTCTTCATGATGCTCTCTGCGCTTTTAACGGACCTCTGAGACTATCACAGGGCAGGTGCATTTATACGGAGACTTGATTACACACAGGTGGATTGTATTTATCATCATTAGTCATTTAGGTCAACATTGGATCATTCAGAGATCCTCACTGAACTTCTGGAGAGAGTTTGCTGCACTGAAAGTAAAGGGGCTGAATAATTTTGCACGCCCAATTTTTCAGTTTTTGATTTGTTAAAAAAGTTTGAAATATCCAATAAATGTCGTTCCACTTCATGATTGTGTCCCACTTGTTGTTGATTCTTCACAAAAAAATACAGTTTTATATCTTTATGTTTGAAGCCTGAAATGTGGCAAAAGGTCGCAAAGTTCAAGGGGGCCGAATACTTTCGCAAGGCACTGTAGATCTAAAGTCCCCATACAAGAACTTATCCCCCCCCCTCTCCAATCCACTCAGACCCGGCGCTAGGATAAAGTGACTAAGGGGGCAGTTGAAATCAGCGAGGGGGCACAATTTTGGGCGGGTTCTTGCACTGAAATTATATTGAATTCTGCTTATTTCATGCTACACCACAAACAAAGTTCAAATGCCATGACAGGTAGGCTACAGATTTCGTGCCAATCTCTGCTGGACAGCACATTACACACTAAAGCAAGGCCGTTTTAGTGATGAATATAGGCTACAAGCTAGAGAATAGGGCAATTCACCTATTACAAACAGTCTATGTGACACACAGCTGCCACGAAAACCAATAGGCAACCAAGAAAACAATAATAGAATGTATTTCTATGATGAAACATACCGATACGTAGCTATATTTTGAGTAGGTCATTTGGGCTCTTGCATTGGAATTATATTGAATTCTGCTTATATCACGCTATACCACAATAAACATAGAAGTTCAAATGCATTTGACCAAGAAATGACAGGTTGGTGCGAAATCTCCACTACGCTCTATCAGCACCATGGACAGCGCCCTACAAGATTTTAATTTAAAAAAACAACCAGCTAGATTGATTCTTACCTTTTCCTTTAAAACAGCCTATAACTAACTACAAAAACACTATTCCTTGTGTTTCGATCTGTAGCATTTGCAAAACTTTATATTGTTGTTTTATATTGTCTTTTCTTTCCAAAAAAAACAAAAATGGTCGACCTCATAGTTGGGAGATTTGAACACTAAATACATTAGGGCATTGCATGCATAGGCCTATTGCCTTAGGCGTGCACTGTATTAATGTTAAAATATATACAGTGCCAGTCAAAAGTTTGGACAGACCTACTCATTTAAGAGCTTTTCATCATTTTTACAATTTTCTACATTGTGTAATAATAGTGAAGGTATCAAAACTATGGAATAACACATATGGAATCACATAGTAACTAAAAAGTGTAAAAGTGTAAAACAAAATATATTGTATATTTGAGATTCTTCAAAGTAGACACCCTTTGCCTTGATGACAGCTTTTCACGGTTGGCATTCACTCTCAATTTTTTTTTTTTTTTTTCCCATTTTTTTCCCAATACAAATTTGCCTGCATCTTTATGTACTCTAATATCATAGACTCATTTATTTGGGGCTAATTCCCCACCTGACTAAGTGGAAACTCAAAACATTTGCTAGCTCACTAACTCTAAAGATGATACCCACTCATGTATTAATCTAAAGGTAGATTTAGATTTTAAAATGGTATACAATCAGAACACTTTTCAAGTAGCTCACTTTACACAGCAGCAGGCCCCATCAAAGCAGGTACAGGAGTCAGACAGTTTCATTACAGGAGTCATCAGGATAATGTACTGTTTGACCAAATCATGGTTTAATCCTCCTAAAAAATAGGTTGTTTTTAGTAAGGTGAATGAATGTGCAGCCCATACCGATGCAACCAATACATTTTTTAAATCCCACAGCCAGCTGTCAAAAGGTTGAAAAATGTGACTAAATGGTCGCAGTCTGGAGCCCTGCCTTGTGGGATTTTCTGCCTTGAGGCATACTCTCTAACTTTCATTTTACTTCAACGAAAAAGGTCTCCATCTTCGCAATCAGCTAGCAGCTAGCTTCTGTCCTCCTCTAGGTACATTGACTTCCATAAAAAACCTAAGAGGCTCATGGTTCTCACCCCCTTCCATAGACTTACACAGTAATAATGAGGACTTCCAGAGGATGTCATCTTGCAGCATGAACTGACATTTTGTCCACCAAATCAAAAGATCAGAGAATGAATCTAGTACTGGAATCATAAGCTACAGCTGGCTAGCACTGCTGTGCATAAAATGGGGTGAGTAGCTGACTCAAAGACAAAGAAGAGAGAGAAAGACAATGTAATGTATTGCCACTGGGGCCCGCCAGGGTAACTGCTAAACTGCTTGTTGCTGAATGTAAACTGTACACCTTGATTCTCTCGATCTGTGCACCAACGTTGTAAACTCTCATTTATAGGCTAGGTTGTAGCAACCTCATGATGGGTAAAAGGAAAATATTAGTATCATGTAGTAGCCTAAACCTATCGATGTTACATTGAGCTGAGTGACTGGAGTATGAATGACAGTCATCCAATATGCTGTAATAGAAGTACGGCCATCTTAAACGGCACTGACCGCCACTGCCTCCTACACACACCCATTGTGCTGACAGAGCAGTGGAGATACAGACTTTAAGCTAACCTGTCACCCAATCATTTAAACTTTTTTCTATTTTTATATAGGAACAAAAGTAAAACTGAGGAGGCTCAGGTTTGAACTGAGGGTGCTAAGCCCGATTTGCCCCCTCGTGGAGCCGGGTACGACTCCATATTACCATAGTTATTATGGAGACTCAGACGGATAGAGAGGGAGCCACACATACATAACATGGGGACCTACAGGTGTGAGTTACGATGGAGACTTCCAGTCATAATAGAAGGCCAGGCTTCCCCCCCAGGCCATCCTGCCAGCTGGCCAGAGTGAGTGAGAGTGATGCCCAAGCGTGGCAGCCCCATTAGGGAAGTGCTGCCTGGTGGTGATCAGAGCTGAGCGCTAGCTAGGAGCGGTGCGCAGGCCGGGCAGGCTAGCTCAGGTAATTAAAGGCAAACCCAGGAAGGCAGGCAAAGCGGGGGCACCCAGATTTATGCGGCTCAGTAATGCACACACTAAAGTCAGCCCGCCATCCAAAGGCACACTTTACTGCCAATCTTATGAAGCATTAGCTACCTCACCATGCTGATGCATTCCATCATTCTCTCACTCTCTCTCTCCTCTCGCTTACTCCCTCTCTCTTTCACTCTCTCGCTCCTACTCTATCTCCAGCCTCTCCTCCCCGTCCCCAACCACACCTTTTCTCCCCTTCTCTTCATCCTGCCAATGGAGACAAGTGACACATAGTTTTTTTTTTTTCTTCTTTAGTCACGTGGAGTTACGAGCCAATTGCAACGGAAACCAGTGGAAGAGGAATGAAATTTAATGCCAGTAGGCCTACATTCCTTGATAATTCATAGTCATTTTTTTAATAGGTAGATGTATATAGTTATTTTCTTAACAACTGTGTGATATAATGCTGTTTCCTACAGGCAGTAAGCAATTTAACAAGCAGTGTGAATACTATCAAAAAGTCAAGAGTATGATCTTACAAATGAAGCTCCCAAGAGCCAATCTTCTAAATGAAGTAAGGTGCATGTGAGGCTATGGTCTATGAAACCTGTCAACCAGTACATCCATATACTGTAGGTTCCTTGTTATACAACCTGAGATATGAATGGTTCCCACTGCCCACCACATTGGAGTATGCCTGGGCAGTGATGTAGTCTACGGCCTCACATAACCAGACTGACCAAGCATCAGAGGCCCTTGACTGTGGATGGCTCCAGTCAAACAGAGATAGAGACAGAGTACAGCGAGGGAGAGAAGGGAGAAACAGAGAGAGAACAGTAGCCACTCCCCTATCAGCTCCTATTCCATCCAATCATCTCCACAGATTAGACAGATAGCTGTAGACACACAGACATATCAGGACAATAGTCAGATAGTCCAACAGAAAAAAACAACATAATAGAGACAGAATGAGAGACAGGCAGCCTAGTCCTCCAGAGGGGCACCAATGAAAAGGTGGGGATGGGCAGTCAGGCATACAGTAAATCATGGAGAAGCTACTCAACGGTGTAGCGCTATGGAGTATGGCTGCCGGGTTGGGGAGAGTTAGCCGCAGCGTGCATGAGCTTGCCTTATCAATGCTGACAGGCAGACAGCCCGTTTATAGGAAAAGGAAAAAAAGCATCAAGGAATCCTGCTCTTGTCTATCCCCAATTGAATTACAGCTGTGATCTGAGAGGGTCAAGATGATATCCTTTGACGAGAGGGACCGCTGTATATCTGTACAGTGTGTCCCCCAGGTCTCACGTCCCACAACTTTGCCCATCTATTTGTATTTGTTCCCCTTGCTTCTAGTTAAAGCCCTGCAGCAGTCCACAAAATGGAGAGAGGGGAGTGGGGGCAGGGGGAGTGGAAGGGGGTAGCTGGGAGAGGTACTGCTGGGAGAAAGCAGGGCGTAGAGCACATGACCCCTGTGATATTGGCTGAATACTAATGTCCCCCCATGTTCCCCAGCAAAAGATGTAGAGAGAAACAAAAACTCACATTCACGTACGCACACACACACCACACGCACGCATCACGCACACACTCATAGACACACGTACAGGGTTGGGGAGTAACGGATTACATGTACAAATAGATGGGCAAAGGGAAGTGAGGGACACACTGTACAGATATACAGCAGTCCCTCTCGTCAAAGGATATCATCCTGGCCCACTCAGATCCCAGCTGTAATTCAACATGTAAGGGATTACAAAAACACGCTAACGGTAATCCGTTACCAGCAAAATTATTGTAATCAGATTACAAATACTTTTGAAAAACGATATGATTACTTTTAAATTCAGAAAGGAGGTTAACGGAATTTTTTGGGGGGACACTTCTGTTTTCTCAATGAAATTCAAATCAGCATTGAAAAAAGGCGCAAGTTTAAGTTTGTTCCACCTGAGCGAGTCTGACCACAAGCCAGAGACCACTATGATAACACCAAATGTGTTTTATGGATTGCGGGAAAAGAGCAGGAATAGGCTTTGTAGGCTACAGTCCAAGCTATGTCTTCCAATGGTACGACTGCTGTTGGCATCCAGAGATTATCCAACTTGAATAAACGCTTGGAGGATGACAGCAGTGGTGTAGTCTATGGCGATACGGATATCACTTATTGTTATCTAAATACATTGATGAATCACACTGTTTTAGCTATTTACGCCTTATGGATTGTGGTTGTGGTGGTTGGCTGTTCACAAATCTAAATGTGTATTTGAGCCCAATAATGATTGAATTCAAGAAATTTAAGCTGCATATCAATCATTGTTTTTGAAACCAGTGGACAGCCAGTGAAAAATGCGTTCTTGCAACTTGCGGTCCAACTCATCCCAAACCAGCTCAATTGGGTTGAGGTCGGGTGATTGTGGAGGCCAGGTCGTCTGATGCAGCACCATCACTCTCCTTCTTGGTCAAATAGCCCTTACACAGCCTGGAGGTGTGTTCTGGGTCATTGTCCTGTTGAAAAACAAATGATAGTCCCACTAAGCACAAACCAGATAGGATGGTGTATCGCTGCAGAATGCTAAGGTAGCCAAGCTGGTTAAGTGTGCCTTGAATTCTAAATAAATCACAGACAGTGTCATCAGCAAAGCACACCCACACGATCACACCTCCTCCTCCATGCGTCACGGTGGGAACCACACATGCAGAGATCATCCGTTCACCTACTCTTGTGTCTCACAAAGACATGGCACTTGGAACCAAAAATCTCAAATTTGGACTCTTCAGACCAAAAGACAGATTTCCACCGGTCTAATGTCCATTGCTCGTGTTTCTTGGCCCAAGCAATTATCTTCTTCTTATTGGTGTCCTTTAGTGGTTTCTTTGCAGAAACTCGACCCATGAAGGCCTGATTCACGCAGTCTCCACTGAACAGTTGATGTTGAGATGTGTCTGTTACTTGAACTCTGTGAAGCATTTATTTGGGCTGCAATCTGAGGTGCAGTTAACTCTAATGAACTTATCCTCTGCAGCAGAGGTAACTCTGGGTCTTCCTTTCCTGTGGCGGTCCTCATGAGAGCCAGTTTAATAATAGTGCTTGATGGTTTTTGAGACTGCACTTGAAGACACTTTAAAAGTTCTTGAAATGTTCCGCATTGACTGACCTTCATGTCTTAAAGTAATGATGGATGGTCATTTTTCTTATAAAACAATCATTTTGATATCATGGATGGTCAGTCCTTGAATCCATAACTCTGTCTATTAATCTGAGAGTGGTTACATTTCTCCAGGCCCATCCCTCAGCTTATTATCAAAACAGAGGCGGGCGACCATTTTGTTATTGTTTCTGTGGATTATTATGATATCAAAGTGTCACCAACAAAATGTTTAACAATAGGCCTATAGCAAATGCAGCATATGGCATTCATTTTACACATGTAAATAGCATTATTCAGTAGTGCTCCAAACATGACATTCCATGAGCGCAGCATTTAATTTTCAAATCAAATCAATGAGCCCAATCAGTCCTCCATGACAACAAAATCATAAACAACAGAGTAGGGCTGGCTAATAAATTCTTAGTTTTGGGGTTATACTCAGGTAAAACAATTTGGTAAATCTATACTTCCATATTTCCAAGTCCTATTCTTTAAGATCAAGGTGTAAAACATTTTAATATATAATTTAATAATATTATTATATGTAGTAGAAAATGATGAGTTAGAAAAAGCCTATATAACCAACCCATCAAGTAAAATATAACATCGATATATGGCCAGCTATGTAAACTTGAACATGGATTATCCTGCAATAGATAAGGTTCAATTGGTAACATATTTTTTATTTTATTTCTATCTTCTTCTAATGCCTCTTAAAGGGGAAAAGAATCTAAAAGTAACTGAATGTAATCAGATTAAGTTACTGAGTTTGGGTAATCCAAAAGTTACCTTACTGATTATAATTTTGGACAGGTAACTGTAAAGGATTACATTTAGAAAGTAACCTATGCAACCCTGCACACATACATAAAAACACTCACACCATCCCTTCCCCAAACACACACACACACACACAGAGAACACCATGAAACCCAAAGGAAAGAATGTCCACCAAATGAGGCCCTTTGGGCACCCTCCAAGTTGACATGAATTTGGATGAGCCAGATCCGGTTCCATCCAGTTTGGCCAAACACACTGCATCATCATCTCACTCAAGGTGCCTCAACCAACAGCCAAGAACCACAACTCAGGTGACATCCAAAAATTTCCATTTTGTGGGCTGATTGCAATCAAATCAACATGACAGTAGCAAAGTCTACCTTTGTTGTCTTGCACCCAGACACATGGAGAACTAACCACACTAACCTCTGTACAGAACACCTGAGCTGTACCCATCACAGTGAGTGAAGCCCAACAGAAATGGTTGTATCTCTGTTGTAGACTCTCTCTCAGTGGCCAGGCAGTCAGGAAAGGAAAAGTCAGGAAAGGGAAATTATGCATAAGTATCAAGGATTTACTGTCACATACGGCTGTCATCACAAGGAGGTGCATCAATATAATATACACCTCCAATCCTCAGGTCCCACTGAATGTCTTTAAAACTCTGCATTAAGCCAAATCCCTGCCAGGGAACGGTGACTGTCATTTGGGGATTGAAAGGTGGTATTTCTCCAGTCACAACTGCTCATTACTGTTGCTACTCAACTCAATGGCATTCTCAGGCAGTAAGGATGTCTTCGTGAGGACTGACAGAATGCTCAACTCAATGGCATTCTCAGGCAGTAAGGATGTCTTCGTGGTACTGACAGAATGCTCAACTCAATGGCATTCTCAGGCTGTAAGGATGTCTTCGTGGGACTGACAGAATGCTCAACTCAATGGCATTATCAGGCAGTAAGGATGTCTTTGTGGGACTCATTATTCTGACAGAATGCTCAACTCAATGGCATTCTCAGGCAGTAAGGATGTCTTTGTGGGACTGACAGAATGCTCAACTCAATGGCATTCTCAGGCAGTAAGGATGTCTTCGTGGGACTGACAGAATGCTCAACTCAATGGCATTCTCAGGCAGTAAGGATGTCTATGTGGGACTGACAGAATGCTCAACTCAATGGCATTCTCAGGCAGTAAGGATGTCTATGTGGGACTGACAGAATGCTCAACTCAATGGCATTCTCAGGCAGTAAGGATGTCTATGTGGGACTCACAGAATGCTCAACTCAATGGCATTCTCAGGCAGTAAGGATGTCTATGTGGGACTGACAGAATGCTCAACTCAATGGCATTCTCAGGCAGTAAGGATGTCTTTGTGGGACTCATTTTTCTGACAATGCTCAACTCAGGAGGCTATTCAGCTACCTTTTCCAAGAAATTCCTGTATAATAATGTTGAAAACATGATTGACCTCATTATTATCTATTTCTTCAGGCAACACCTCGGTGCTGGAAATGGATAACATATTTGAACAGTTTTGATACAGCACCTGCACAAAAGTGGACCTGAGATACTTGGCAAGGAAATAATGGTCACCTGTTTTAACTCAATTTTCATTAAGTGTGAATATAAATATAATTTGTATTCGCACTCAATGAAAGAGTTAAAACAGGTGACCATTTGAGTAAGACAAGGTCATGCTCAAGAGCGAATTCCTTTTAACCATTTAGCACCGAGCCGCTAACCTGTTCGCATTAAAGGGGACAGGCTGATATGAATTAGCCAATTGAGCACATGCTGCTTAGCAAATCCCACACATTTCTGCACGCCATTGATTTCATTTGACCATTATCGTCAGAGGTTGTGACCAAAATTAGATGCAGCCCGGCTAATCATCTGACAGTCGGCAGCTAATTATCCCGCTTCAGAAAACTCCTGCCACCACTCGGCTCACAAGCTGGTCATGTTACTGTCGGGCTCCGTGTGGAAGGAGAAGTAGCCTGCTAGTTCCACTGGAGATATAATATCATTCACTGTATGAGGAGAACAAACAAGGAAACAGAGCTAAACGGGACCTGGATGGGGGTCTTCCTCTCATACCACTTTCAGGGTCATGGATCAGAGGTGTGTGTGTGTGTGTGTGTGTGTGTGTGTGTGTGTGTGTGTGTGTGTGTGTGTGTGTGTGTGTGTGTGTGTGTGCGAGTGTGTGCGAGCGTGCGAGAGTTTGAGCCAAGGAGTGAGCTGGTCCTTCCTGTGGAGGCGGTGCCTCCTGGGTAATTAGTCAATCTGAGACTGAGCCGTCAGGCTGACCTCTGAACCCTTACTTCCTCTCTGACCACAGTCTCAAAACTCAGCTGGAACAAAGACCGTTTTCATGTGAACTTCTCTCTTCACCATATGAGAATATCACTGAAATAACAAACCATTAACCATACTGTGCATTTCCCCATTCAAACCAATGACCACGAGATCATGTGTTATGATGAAGCCTGGCAAATTAGCTGGGATACTATGAGGGTCAAAAATGTAATTTGATCTTTAGATTGGAGAGGGGTAGTGTGGAGATGTCAGCTGACATGGGTCAGAGAGGAAGAGAAGGAAGAAGGAAGAAGAGGAGGCAGTTCGGGTTCAGAGGTCAGCCTGACGGCACAGTCTCAGATTGACTAATTACCCAGGAGGCACCGCCTCCACAAGAAGGACCAGACCAGCTCACTGCTTGGCTCAAACTCAGGGCCAGGTTCCACTGCACGCGCGCGCACACACACACACGCACACACACGCCAGCACACACACACACGCGCGCGCCAACACACGCACGCACGCACGCACGCAAACACACACACACACACACACACACACACACACACACACACACACACACACACACACACACACACACACACACACACACACACACACACACACAGAATCCCTGGAACCTCTGATCCATGACCCTGGAAGCGGTATGAGAGGAAGACCCCAGCAGGCAGTACAGTAGGTGCCAGCAGCTTCATTCACCCAGCTCTCAGTAAACAATCTCTGGTGTTTCTGTGAGCGATGGGCACGTCGTTTGTTTTGCTAATGGGTGTTTTTCTCCTTCACACTCCACGGGGAGTGCTATCTAATGAGCCGCCCACCCGTGCTCTCTCCCTCCTGCAGCCAGTGTGCCCTGAGTGTGTGGCTTTAACCCTGGTGCAGGGGAGGATGGATCACAGAGCCCCCAGACTGCCAGGGCCATGGAACACTCACGCACATTCATACACACACACACACACACACACACACACACACACACACACACACACTCTGTCTCTCACAAACAAAAATAAACATAACGACACAAACCCATATAAACACTTTCACATATACACAACCAAAAGTCCATTTAGGTAAGCTAAGCTTACACAAATCATCAGATTATTCACATTCACGCAAGTACTTACAGATCTTTAGCCATACTGTACCTACACGTGCCCTCACATGTGACTTTGAGCCCCCTGGGTACATGTGCACCCATCACTAATGCCCATTCACTAATTCATCAGAGTTATGTTAAATATACATGTGAAGCCATAAGGCCAGGGCATTAGCTTCTTAGCGTCCTATTAAACAGAGTATGTCAGGGAATGTGCTAGACAAGGGGCTGAAAGGCAATGATCAATGATGGGATATAATTATACGAATGTTAATGTTTCCTCAGTATCATTGTCTTTGTTAATTAGTCAAATGTACAGGGAAACACTGGCGCAGCTGGAGATGGAAACCTGCTTGGTAAGATACCAAGATCCAGTAACTAGACGGACCACTTTGGAAGTGGGTGTTTACAATGTATGTATTCTTCATTTGGCTAAACCTGGGCTACTGCAAGTATTTCTGCCTCTCAAAAAGGAAATTGAGCCCAAAAAGTGTAAAAACATATTAGCGAAAAATGCTACTTCCAGAACTCTCCATCTCTACCACCTTCCAGAGCATTATGTTAGTTGGTGGATGCAGAGACCATGCTTTATGTAGATGAGCGTGACATCTCCTAAAATGCCTGTAAATGTGAGAACCATCTGGTTTCATCAGGAAACAGGTGGATCTCCTGAGTAAAGATGCTCCCTCACCTTCCATCTCCGCACCAATGAGGAAATACATCAATTGTGAATGGAGCTACAGAGGAACTCACCACATCACACCGCCTCAGAAACATCCCACATAATCAATCTACTTTACATAAATATGGAAGGGCTGGTTTATCTCTGCTACTCACAATTACGATTGTATTGTTCTTTTATCCCACTGAGAAAGACACATCTTACAAAGAGGAACAATGTAGAAAATCTACCCTGTTTACTGTCAATAAGTCACTCAAATAGCCAGATCCTGAGCAATTCCATGGTAACGGAATTACGCTGAGACTCAGATGTTTCACTTTCAAATGTAAACCAAACAAAAAACATTGACTTCAAAGTTTAACAAACCATAGCACTATATGCACAATGACTACAGTACTTTTAACAATTTCACAAAAACACATTTACAGGTAGAACTGTGTATATACAAAGTTTGGTAACAGAATTAAACCGAGGGAGATTATATCATAATTCTGTTATCAAACTTTGCATTAGCAAACAGTTTTTTTTTACTGTGTAATTTGTTCAAAGTAGCAATTGTGCATAGAGTTGCACGGTATGTTAAACGTTGAAATCAATGTTTTTTGTTTGGCAGACATTTTAAAGTGAAAAACTGTAGTATCAGCATAATTCTGTTACCATGGAGGGGAAGAGAGGGGAAAAAGAGAGGGGAAAAAGAGAGAGGAAGCAAGAGGAAGAGAGGGGAAGAGAGAGGAAAAGAGAGGAAGAGAGAGGAAGCAGGAGGAGGAGACGGGAAGAGAGAGGAATAGAGAGGAAGCAAGAGGAAGAGAGGGGAAAAGAGAGAAGAAGAGAGGGGAAGAGAGGGGAACAGTGGGGAAAAGAGAGGAAGAGAGAAGAAAAGAGAGGAAGAGATGGGAGGAGGGAGAAGCAAGAGGAACAGAGATGGGAAAACAGAGGAAGAGAGGGGAAGAGAGAGGAAGAGAGGGGAAGAGAGAGGAAGCAAGAGGAAGAGAGGGGAAGAGGTGGGAAAAGAGAGGAAGAGAGAGGAAGAGAGGGGAAAAGAGAGGAAGAGAGAGGAAGAGAGGGGAAAAGAGAGGAAGAGAGGGGAAGAGAGGGGAAAAGAGAGGAAGAGAGGGGAAAAGAGAGGAAGAGAGAGGAAGCAAGAGGAAGAGAGGGGAAGAGAGGGGAAAAAGGGAGGAAGAGAGAGGAAGCAAGAGGAATAGAGGGGAAGAGAGAGGAAAAGAGAGGAAGAGAGATGAAGCAAGAAGAAGAGAGGGGACGAGAGAGGAAGAGAGGGGAAGAGTGGGGAAAAGAGAGGAAGAGAGGGGAAGAGAAGGGAAAAGAGAGGAAGAGAGAGGAAGAGAGAGGAAGAGAGGGGAAGAGTGGGGAAAAGAGAGGAAGAGAGAAACGAGAGGAAGAGAGGGGAAGAGAGAGGAAGAGAGAGGAAAAGATAGGAAGAGAGAGGAAAAGAGAGGACGAGAGAGGAAAAGAGAGGAAGAGAGGGGAAGAGAGAGGAAGCAAGAGGAAGAGAGGGGAAGAGATAGGAAGCAAGAGGAAGAGAGAGGAAGAGAGAGGAAAAGATAGGAAGAGAGAGGAAAAGAGAGGAAGAGAGGGGAAGAGAGAGGAAGCAAGAGGAAGAGAGGGGAAAAGAGAGGAATAGAGGGGAAGAGAGGGGAAAAGAGAGGAAGAGAGAGGAAGCAAAAGAAAGAGAGGGGAAGAGAGAGGAAGAGAGAGGAAAAGATAGGAAGAGAGAGGAAGAGAGAGGAAGAGAGGGGAAAAGAGAGGAAGAGAGGGGAAGAGAGGGGAAGAGAGAGGAAGAGAGGGGAAGAGAGGGGAAAAGAGAGGAAGAGAGAGGAAGAGAGGGGAAGAGAGGGGAAAAGAGAGGAAAAGAGAGGAAGAGAGGGGAAGAGAGAGAAGCAAGACGAAAAGAGATGGGAAAAGAGAGGAAGAGAGGGGAAGAGAGAGGAAGAGAGGGGAAGAGAGAGGAAGCAAGAGGAAGAGAGGGGAAGAGGTGGGAAAGGAGAAGAAGAGAGAGGAAGAAAGGGGAAGAGTGGGGAAAAGAGAGGAAGAGAGAGGAAGAGAGAAGAAAAGAGAGGAAGAGAGAGGAAGAGAAAGGAAAAGAGAGGAAGAGAGAGGAAGAGAGGGGAAGAGTGGGGAAACGAGAGGAAGAGAGAGGAAGAGAGGGGAAAAGAGAGGAAGAGAGGGGAAGAGAGGGGAAGAGAGAGGAAGAGAGGGGAAGAGAGGGGAAAAGAGAGGAAGAGAGAGGAAGAGAGAGGAAGAGAGGGGAAGAGAGGGGAAAAGAGAGGAAGAGAGGGGAAGAGAGGGGAAGAGAGAGGAAAAGAGGGGAAGAGAGGGGAAAATAGAGGAAGAGAGAGGAAGCGAGAGGAAGAGAGGGGAAGCGAGGGGAAAAGAGAGGAAGAGAGGAAGCGAGAGGAAGAGAGGGCAAGAGAGGAAGAGAGAGGAAGAGAAGGGAAGCGAGGGTAAAAGAGAGGAAGAGAGAGGAAGAGAGGGGAAGAGAGGGGAAAAGAGGGGAATATAGAGGAAGAGAGGGGAAAAGAGGGGAAGATAGAGGAAGAAAGGGAAAAAGAGAGGAAGAGAGAGGAAGAAAGGGGAAGAGTGGGGAAAAGAGAGGAAGAGAAAGGAAGAGAGAGGTAGAGAGAGGAAGAGAGAGGAAAAGAGAGGAAGAGAGAGGAAGAGAGGGGAAGAGAGGGGAAAGGAGAGGAAGAAAGGGGAAGAGAGGGGAAAGAGAGGACGAGAGAGGAAGCAAGAGAAAGAGAGGGGAAGAGAGGTGAAGAGAGGGGAAGAGAGAAGAAGAGAGGGGAAGAGAGGGGAAAAGAGAGGAAGAGAGGGGAAAAGAGAGGAAGAGAGGGGAAAAGAGGAAGAGAGAGGAAAAGAGAGGAAGAGAGAGGAAGAGAGGGGAAAAGATAAGGAAGAGAAAGGAAGACAGGGGTAGAGATGGGAAGAGAGGGGAAAAGAGAGGAAGAGAGGGGAAGAGAGGGGAGAAGAGAGGAAGAGAGGGGAAGAGAGGGGAAGAGATGAGAAGATGGGAAGAGAGAGAAGCAAGAGGAAAAGAGATGGGAAAAGAGAGGAAGAGAGGGGAAGAGAGAGGAAGAGAGGGGAAGAGAGAGGAAGCAAGAGGAAGAGAGGGGAAGAGGTGGGAAAAGAGAGGAAGAGAGAGGAAGAAAGGGGAAGAGTGGGGAAAAGAGAGGAAGAGAGAGGAAGAGAGAAGAAAAGAGAGGAAGAGAGAGGAAGAGAGAGGAAAAGAGAGGAAGAGAGAGGAAGAGAGAGGAAAATAGAGGAAGAGAGAGGAAGCAAGAGGAAGAGAGGGGAAGAGAGGGGAAAAGAGAGGAAGAGAGAGGAAGCAAGAAGAAGAGAGGGGAAGAGATGGGAAAAGAGAGGAAGAGAGCGGAAGAGAGAGGAAGAGAGGGGAAGAGAGAGGAAGAGAGGGGAAGAGAGGGGAAGAGTGGGGAAAAGAGAGGAAGAGAGGGGAAGAGAGGGGAAAAGAGAGGAAGAGAGAGGAAGAGAGGGGAAGAGTGGGGAAAAGAGAGGAAGAGAGAAACGAGAGGAAGAGAGGGGAAGAGAGAGGAAGAGAGAGGAAAAGATAGGAAGAGAGAGGAAAAGAGAGGACGAGAGAGGAAAAGAGAGGAAGAGAGGGGAAGAGAGAGGAAGCAAGAGGAAGAGAGGGGAAGAGAGAGGAAGCAAGAGGAAGAGAGAGGAAGAGAGAGGAAGAGAGAGGAAAAGATAGGAAGAGAGAGGAAAAGAGAGGAAGAGAGTGGAAGAGAGAGGAAGCAAGAGGAAGAGAGGGGAAAAGAGAGGAAGAGAGAGGAAGCAAAAGAAAGAGAGGGAAGCGAGAGGAAGAGAGGGGAAGAGTGGGGAAAAGAGAGGAAGAGAGGGGAAAAGAGAGGAAGAGAGAGGAAAAGAGAGGAAGAGATAGGAAGAGAGGGGAAGAGTGGGGAAAAGATAGGAAGAGAGAGGAAGAGAGAGGAAGAGAGAGGAAGAGAGAGGAAAAGATAGGAAGAGAGAGGAAAAGAGAGGAAGAGAGGGGAAGAGAGAGGAAGCAAGAGGAAGAGAGGGGAAAAGAGAGGAATAGAGGGGAAGAGAGGGGAAAAGAGAGGAAGAGAGAGGAAGAGAGAGGAAAAGATAGGAAGAGAGAGGAAGAGAGAGGAAGAGAGGGGAAAAGAGAGGAAGAGAGGGGAAGAGAGGGGAAGAGAGAGGAAGAGAGGGGAAAGGGGAAAAGAGAGGAAGAGAGAGGAAGAGAGGGGAAGAGAGGGGAAAAGAGAGGAAAATAGAGGAAGAGAGGGGAAGAGAGAGAAGCAAGAGGAAAAGAGATGGGAAAAGGAGAGGAAGAGAGGGGAAGAGAGGGGAAAAGAGAGGAAGAGAGAGGAAGAGAGGGGAAGAGAGGGGAAAAGAGAGGAAAAGAGAGGAAGAGAGGGGAAGAGAGAGAAGCAAGACGAAAAGAGATGGGAAAAGAGAGGAAGAGAGGGGAAGAGAGAGGAAGAGAGGGGAAGAGAGAGGAAGCAAGAGGAAGAGAGGGGAAGAGGTGGGAAAAGAGAAGAAGAGAGAGGAAGAAAGGGGAAGAGTGGGGAAAAGAGAGGAAGAGAGAGGAAGAGAGAAGAAAAGAGAGGAAGAGAGAGGAAGAGAGAGGAAAAGAGAGGAAGAGAGAGGAAGAGAGGGGAAGAGTGGGGAAACGAGAGGAAGAGAGAGGAAGAGAGGGGAAAAGAGAGGAAGAGAGGGGAAGAGAGGGGAAGAGAGAGGAAGAGAGGGGAAGAGAGGGGAAAAGAGAGGAAGAGAGAGGAAGAGAGAGGAAGAGAGGGGAAGAGAGGGGAAAAGAGAGGAAGAGAGGGGAAGAGAGGGGAAGAGAGAGGAAAAGAGGGGAAGAGAGGGGAATATAGAGGAAGAGAGAGGAAGCGAGAGGAAGAGAGGGGAAGCGAGGGGAAAAGAGAGGAAGAGAGGAAGCGAGAGGAAGAGAGGGCAAGAGAGGAAGAGAGAGGAAGAGAAGGGAAGCGAGGGTAAAAGAGAGGAAGAGAGAGGAAGAGAGGGGAAGAGAGGGGAAAAGAGGGGAATATAGAGGAAGAGAGGGGAAAAGAGGGGAAGATAGAGGAAGAAAGGGAAAAAGAGAGGAAGAGAGAGGAAGAGAGGGGAAGAGTGGGGAAAAGAGAGGAAGAGAAAGGAAGAGAGAGGTAGAGAGAGGAAGAGAGAGGAAAAGAGAGGAAGAGAGAGGAAGAGAGGGGAAGAGAGGGGAAAGAGAGGACGAGAGAGGAAGCAAGAGAAAGAGAGGGGAAGAGAGGTGAAGAGAGGGGAAGAGAGAAGAGAGAGGGGAAGAGAGGGGAAAGAGAGGAAGAGAGGGGAAAGAGAGGAAGAGAGGGGAAAAGAGGAAGAGAGAGGAAAAGAGAGGAAGAGAGAGGAAGAGAGGGGAAAAGATAAGGAAGAGAAAGGAAGACAGGGGTAGAGATGGGAAGAGAGGGGAAAAGAGAGGAAGAGAGGGGAAGAGAGGGGAGAAGAGAGGAAGAGAGGGGAAGAGAGGGGAAGAGATGAGAAGATGGGAAGAGAGAGAAGCAAGAGGAAAAGAGATGGGAAAAGAGAGGAAGAGAGGGGAAGAGAGAGGAAGCAAGAGGAAGAGAGGGGAAGAGGTGGGAAAAGAGAGGAAGAGAGAGGAAGAAAGGGGAAGAGTGGGGAAAAGAGAGGAAGAGAGAGGAAGAGAGAAGAAAAGAGAGGAAGAGAGAGGAAGAGAGAGGAAAAGAGAGGAAGAGAGAGGAAGAGAGAGGAAATAGAGGAAGAGAGGGGAAGAGATGGGAAAAGAGAGGAAGAGAGAGGAAGAGAGAGGAAGAGAGGGGAAGAGAGAGGAAGAGAGGGGAAGAGAGGGGAAGAGTGGGGAAAAGAGAGGAAGAGAGGGGAAGAGAGGGGAAAAGAGAGGAAGAGAGAGGAAGAGAGAGGAAGAGAGGGGAAGAGTGGGGAAAAGAGAGGAAGAGGAGAAACGAGAGGAAGAGAGGGGAAGAGAGAGGAAGAGAGAGGAAAAGATAGGAAGAGAGAGGAAAAGAGAGGACGAGAGAGGAAAAGAGAGGAAGAGAGGGGAAGAGAGAGGAAGCAAGAGGAAGAGAGGGGAAGAGAGAGGAAGCAAGAGGAAGAGAGAGGAAGAGAGAGGAAGAGAGAGGAAAAGATAGGAAGAGAGAGGAAAAGAGAGGAAGAGAGGGGAAGAGAGAGGAAGCAAGAGGAAGAGAGGGGAAAAGAGAGGAAGAGAGAGGAAGCAAAAGAAAGAGAGGGAAGCGAGAGGAAGAGAGGGGAAGAGTGGGGAAAAGAGAGGAAGAGAGGGGAAAAGAGAGGAAGAGAGGGGAAAAGAGAGGAAGAGATAGGAAGAGAGGGGAAGAGTGGGGAAAAGATAGGAAGAGAGAGGAAGAGAGAGGAAAAGAGAGGAAGAGAGGGGAAGAGGGGGGAAAAGAGGGGAAGATAGAGGAAGAGAGGGGAAAGAGGGGAAGATAGAGGAAGAAAGGGAAAAAGAGAGGAAGAGAGATGAAGAGAGGGGAAGAGTGGGGAAAAGAGAGGAAGAGAACGGAAGAGAGAGGTAGAGAGGGGAAGAGAGGGGAAAAGAGAGGAAGAAAGGGACAGAGAGGGGAAAAGAGAGGACGAGAGAGGAAGCAAGAGAAAGAGAGGGAAAGAGAGGTGAAGAGAGGGGAAGAGAGAAGAAGAGAGGGGAAGAGAGGGGAAAAGAGAGGAAGAGAGAGGAAGAGAGAAGAAAAGAGAGGAAGAGAGAGGAAGAGAGAGGAAAATAGAGGAAGAGAGAGGAAGCAAGAGGAAGAGAGGGGAAGAGAGGGGAAAAGAGAGGAAGAGAGAGGAAGCAAGAAGAAGAGAGGGGAAGAGATGGGAAAAGAGAGGAAGAGAGAGGAAGAGAGAGGAAGAGAGGGGAAGAGAGGGGAAGAGTGGGGAAAAGAGAGGAAGAGAGAGGAAGAGAGAAGAAAAGAGAGGAAGAGAGAGGAAGAGAGAGGAAAAGAGAGGAAGAGAGAGGAAGAGAGAGGAAAATAGAGGAAGAGAGAGGAAGCAAGAGGAAGAGAGGGGAAGAGAGGGGAAAAGAGAGGAAGAGAGAGGAAGCAAGAAGAAGAGAGGGGAAGAGATGGGAAAAGAGAGGAAGAGAGAGGAAGAGAGAGGAAGAGAGGGGAAGAGAGAGGAAGAGAGGGGAAGAGAGGGGAAGAGTGGGGAAAAGAGAGGAAGAGAGGGGAAGAGAGGGGAAAAGAGAGGAAGAGAGAGGAAGAGAGAGGAAGAGAGGGGAAGAGTGGGGAAAAGAGAGGAAGAGAGAAACGAGAGGAAGAGAGGGGAAGAGAGAGGAAGAGAGAGGAAAAGATAGGAAGAGAGAGGAAAAGAGAGGACGAGAGAGGAAAAGAGAGAAGAGAGGGGAAGAGAGAGGAAGCAAGAGGAAGAGAGGGGAAGAGAGAGGAAGCAAGAGGAAGAGAGAGGAAGAGAGAGGAAGAGAGAGGAAAAGATAGGAAGAGAGAGGAAAAGAGAGGAAGAGAGGGGAAGAGAGAGGAAGCAAGAGGAAGAGAGGGGAAAAGAGAGGAAGAGAGAGGAAGCAAAAGAAAGAGAGGGAAGCGAGAGGAAGAGAGGGGAAGAGTGGGGAAAAGAGAGGAAGAGAGGGGAAAAGAGAGGAAGAGAGGGGAAAAGAGAGGAAGAGATAGGAAGAGAGGGGAAGAGTGGGGAAAAGATAGGAAGAGAGAGGAAGAGAGAGGAAAAGAGAGGAAGAGAGGGGAAGAGGGGGGAAAAGAGGGGAAGATAGAGGAAGAGAGGGGAAAAGAGGGGAAGATAGAGGAAGAAAGGGAAAAAGAGAGGAAGAGAGATGAAGAGAGGGGAAGAGTGGGGAAAAGAGAGGAAGAGAAAGGAAGAGAGAGGTAGAGAGGGGAAGAGAGGGGAAAAGAGAGGAAGAAAGGGACAGAGAGGGGAAAAGAGAGGACGAGAGAGGAAGCAAGAGAAAGAGAGGGAAAGAGAGGTGAAGAGAGGGGAAGAGAGAAGAAGAGAGGGGAAGAGAGGGGAAAAGAGAGGAAGAGAGGGGAAAAGAGGAAGAGAGAGGAAAAGAGAGGAAGAGAGAGGAAGAGAGGGGAAAAGAGAGGTAGAGAAAGGAAGACAGGGGTAGAGATGGGAAGAGAGGGGAAAGGAGAGGAAGAGAGGGGAAGAGAGGGGAGAAGAGAGGAAGAGAGGGGAAGAGAGGGGAAGAGATGAGAAGAGAGAGGAAAAGAGAGGAAGACAGAGGAAGAGAGGGGAAGAGAGGGGAAAAGAGAGGAAGAGAGAGGAAGATAGAGGAAAAGAGAGGAAGAGAGAGGAAGAGAGGGGAAAAGAGAGGAAGAGAGAGGAAGAGAGGGGAAAAGAGAGGAAGAGAGGGGAAGAGAGAAAAAGAGAGAGGAAGAGAGGGGAAGAGAGGGGAAAAGAGAGGAAGAGAGAGGAAGAGAGGGGAAGAGAGGGGAAAAGAGAGGAAAAGAGAGGAAGAGAGGGGAAGAGAGAGAAGCAAGAAGAAAAGAGATGGGAAAAGGAGAGGAAGAGAGAGGAAGAGGGGAAGAGAGGGGAAAAGAGATGGGAAAAGAGAGGAAGAGAGGGGAAGAGAGAGGAATAGAGGGGAAGAGAGAGGAAGCAAGAGGAAGAGAGGGGAAGAGGTGGGAAAAGAGAGGAAGAGAGAGGAAGAAAGGGGAAGAGTGGGGAAAAGAGAGGAAGAGAGAGGAAGAGAGAAGAAAAGAGAGGAAGAGAGAGGAAGAGAGAGGAAGAGAGAGGAAGAGAGAGGAAGAGAGGGGAAGAGTGGGGAAAAGAGAGGAAGAGAGAGGAAGAGAGGGGAAAGAGAGGAAGAGAGGGGAAGAGAGGGGAAGAGAGAGGAAGAGAGGGGAAGAGAGGGGAAAAGAGAGGAAGAGAGAGGAAGAGAGAGGAAGAGAGGGGAAGAGAGGGAAAAAGAGAGAAAGAGAGGGGAAGAGAGGGGAAGAGAGAGGAAAAGAGGGGAAAATAGAGGAAGAGAGAGGAAGCGAGAGGAAGAGAGGGGAAGCGAGGGGAAAAGAGAGGAAGAGAGGAAGCGAGAGGAATAGAGGGCAAGAGAGGAAGAGAGAGGAAGAGAAGGGAAGCGAGGGTAAAAGAGAAGAAGAGAGAGGAAGAGAGGGGAAGAGAGGGGAAAAGAGGGGAATATAGAGGAAGAGAGGGGAAAAGAGGGGAAGATAGAGGAAGAAAGGGAAAAAGAGAGGAAGAGAGAGGAAGAGAAAGGAAGAGAGAGGTAGAGAGAGGAAGAGAGAGGAAAAGAGAGGAAGAGAGAGGAAGAGAGGGGAAGAGAGGGGAAAAGAGAGGAAGAAAGGGGAAGAGAGGGGAAAAGAGAGGACGAGAGAGGAAGCAAGAGAAAGAGAGGGGAAGAGAGGTGAAGAGAGGGGAAGAGAGAAGAAGAGAGGGGAAGAGAGGGGAAAAGAGGGGAAGAGAGGGGAAAAGATAGGAAGAGAGGGGAAAAGAGGAAGAGAGAGGAAAAGAGAGGAAGAGAAAGGAAGACAGTGGTAGAGATGGGAAGAGAGGGGAAAAGAGAGGAAGAGAGGGGAAGAGAGGGGAGAAGAGAGGAAGAGAGGGGAAGAGAGGGGAAGATATGAGAAGAGAGGGGAAAAGAGAGGAAGAGAGAGGAAGAGCGAGGAAGGGAGAGGAAGAGAGGGGAAGAGTGGGGAAAAGAGAGGAAGAGAGAGGAAGAGAGGGGAAAAGAGAGGAAGAGAGGGGAAGAGAGGGGAAGAGAGAGGAAGAGAGGGGAAGATAGGGGAAAAGAGAGGAAGAGAGAGGAAGAGAGGGGAAGAGAGGGGAAAAGAGAGGAAAAGAGAGGAAGAGAGGGGAAGAGAGAGAAGCAAGAGGAAAAGAGATGGGAAAAGAGAGGAAGAGAGGGGAAGAGAGAGGAAGAGAGTGGAAGAGAGAGGAAACAAGAGGAAGAGAGGGGAAGAGGTTTGAAAAGAGAGGAAGAGCAAGGAAGAAAGGGGAAGAGTGGGGAAATGAGAGGAAGAGAGAGGAAGAGAGAAGAAAAGAGAGGAAGAGAGAGGAAGAGAGAGGAAAAGAGAGGAAGAGAGAGGAAAAGAGAGGAAGAGAGAGGAAGAGAGGGGAAGAGTGGGGAAAAGAGAGGAAGAGAGAGGAAGAGAGGGGAAAAGAGAGGAAGAGAGGGGAAGAGAAGGGAAGAGAGAGGAAGAGAGGGGAAGAGAGGGGAAAAGAGAGGAAGAGAGAGGAAGAGAGAGGAAGAGAGGGGAAGAGAGGGGAAGAGAGAGGAAAAGAGGGGAAGAGATGGGAAAAGAGAGGAAGAGAGAGGAAGCGAGAGGAAGAGAGGGGAAGCGAGGGGAAAAGAGAGCAAGAGAGGAAGAGAGAGGAAGAGAGGGCAAGAGAGGAAGAGAGAGGAAGAGAGGGGAAAAGAGAGGAAGAGAGAGGAAGAGGGGAAGCGAGGGGAAAAGAGATGGGAAAAGAGAGGAAGAGAGGGGAAGAGAGAGGAATAGAGGGGAAGAGAGAGGAAGCAAGAGGAAGAGAGGGGAAGAGGTGGGAAAAGAGAGGAAGAGAGAGGAAGAAAGGGGAAGAGTGGGGAAAAGAGAGGAAGAGAGAGGAAGAGAGAAGAAAAGAGAGGAAGAGAGAGGAAGAGAGAGGAAAAGAGAGGAAGAGAGAGGAAGAGAGGGGAAGAGTGGGGAAAAGAGAGGAAGAGAGAGGAAGAGAGGGGAAAGAGAGGAAGAGAGGGGAAGAGAGGGGAAGAGAGAGGAAGAGAGGGGAAGAGAGGGGAAAAGAGAGGAAGAGAGAGGAAGAGAGAGGAAGAGAGGGGAAGAGAGGGAAAAAGAGAGAAAGAGAGGGGAAGAGAGGGGAAGAGAGAGGAAAAGAGGGGAAAATAGAGGAAGAGAGAGGAAGCGAGAGGAAGAGAGGGGAAGCGAGGGGAAAAGAGAGGAAGAGAGGAAGCGAGAGGAAGAGAGGGCAAGAGAGGAAGAGAGAGGAAGAGAAGGGAAGCGAGGGTAAAAGAGAAGAAGAGAGAGGAAGAGAGGGGAAGAGAGGGGAAAAGAGGGGAATATAGAGGAAGAGAGGGGAAAAGAGGGGAAGATAGAGGAAGAAAGGGAAAAAGAGAGGAAGAGAGAGGAAGAGAAAGGAAGAGAGAGGTAGAGAGAGGAAGAGAGAGGAAAAGAGAGGAAGAGAGAGGAAGAGAGGGGAAGAGAGGGGAAAAGAGAGGAAGAAAGGGGAAGAGAGGGGAAAAGAGAGGACGAGAGAGGAAGCAAGAGAAAGAGAGGGGAAGAGAGGTGAAGAGAGGGGAAGAGAGAAGAGGAGAGGGGAAGAGAGGGGAAAAGAGGGGAAGAGAAAGGAAGACAGGGGTAGAGATGGGAAGAGAGGGGAAAAGAGAGGAAGAGAGGGGAAGAGAGGGGAGAAGAGAGGAAGAGAGGGGAAGAGAGGGGAAGATATGAGAAGAGAGGGGAAAGAGAGGAAGAGAGGGGAAGAGAGGGGAAAAGAGAGGAAGAGAGAGGAAGAGCGAGGAAGGGAGAGGAAGAGAGGGGAAGAGTGGGGAAAAGAGAGGAAGAGAGAGGAAGAGAGAGGAAAAGAGAGGAAGAGAGAGGAAAAGAGAGGAAGAGAGAGGAAGAGAGGGGAAGAGTGGGGAAAAGAGAGGAAGAGAGAGGAAGAGAGGGGAAAAGAGAGGAAGAGAGGGGAAGAGAGGGGAAGAGAGGGGAAAAGAGAGGAAAAGAGAGGAAGAGAGGGGAAGAGAGAGAAGCAAGAGGAAAAGAGATGGGAAAAGAGAGGAAGAGAGGGGAAGAGAGAGGAAGAGAGTGGAAGAGAGAGGAAGCAAGAGGAAGAGAGGGGAAGAGGTTTGAAATGAGAGGAAGAGCGAGGAAGAAAGGGGAAGAGTGGGGAAATGAGAGGAAGAGAGAGGAAGAGAGAAGAAAAGAGAGGAAGAGAGAGGAAGAGAGAGGAAAAGAGAGGAAGAGAGAGGAAAAGAGAGGAAGAGAGAGGAAGAGAGGGGAAGAGAGGGGAAAAGAGAGGACGAGAGAGGAAGCAAGAGAAAGAGAGGGGAAGAGAGGTGAAGAGAGGGGAAGAGAGAAGAAGAGAGGGGAAGAGAGGGGAAAAGAGGGGAAGAGAGGGGAAAAGATAGGAAGAGAGGGGAAAAGAGGAAGAGAGAGGAAAAGAGAGGAAGAGAAAGGAAGACAGGGGTAGAGATGGGAAGAGAGGGGAAAAGAGAGGAAGAGAGGGGAAGAGAGGGGAGAAGAGAGGAAGAGAGGGGAAGAGAGGGGAAGATATGAGAAGAGAGGGGAAAGTGAGGAAGAGAGAGGAAGAGAGGGGAAGAGAGGGGAAAAGAGAGGAAGAGAGAGGAAGAGCGAGGAAGGGAGAGGAAGAGAGGGGAAGAGTGGGGAAAAGAGAGGAAGAGAGAGGAAGAGAGAGGAAAAGAGAGGAAGAGAGAGGAAAAGAGAGGAAGAGAGAGGAAGAGAGGGGAAGAGTGGGGAAAAGAGAGGAAGAGAGAGGAAGAGAGGGGAAAAGAGAGGAAGAGAGGGGAAGAGAGGGGAAGAGAGAGGAAGAGAGGGGAAGATAGGGGAAAAGAGAGGAAGAGAGAGGAAGAGAGGGGAAGAGAGGGGAAAGGAGAGGAAAAGAGAGGAAGAGAGGGGAAGAGAGAGAAGCAAGAGGAAAAGAGATGGGAAAAGAGAGGAAGAGAGGGGAAGAGAGAGGAAGAGAGTGGAAGAGAGAGGAAGCAAGAGGAAGAGAGGGGAAGAGGTTTGAAAAGAGAGGAAGAGCGAGGAAGAAAGGGGAAGAGTGGGGAAATGAGAGGAAGAGAGAGGAAGAGAGAAGAAAAGAGAGGAAGAGAGAGGAAGAGAGAGGAAAAGAGAGGAAGAGAGAGGAAAAGAGAGGAAGAGAGAGGAAGAGAGGGGAAGAGTGGGGAAAAGAGAGGAAGAGAGAGGAAGAGAGGGGAAAAGAGAGGAAGAGAGGGGAAGAGAGGGGAAGAGAGAGGAAGAGAGGGGAAGAGAGGGGAAAAGAGAGGAAGAGAGAGGAAGAGAGAGGAAGAGAGGGGAAGAGAGGGGAAGAGAGAGGAAAAGAGGGGAAGAGATGGGAAAAGAGAGGAAGAGAGAGGAAGCGAGAGGAAGAGAGGGGAAGCGAGGGGAAAAGAGAGCAAGAGAGGAAGAGAGAGGAAGAGAGGGCAAGAGAGGAAGAGAGGGGAAGCGAGAGGAAGAGAAGGGAAGCGAGGGTAAAAGAGAGGAAGAGAGAGGAAGCGAGAGGAAGAGAGGGCAAGAGAGGAAGAGAGGAAGAGAGGGGAAGCGAGAGGAAGAGAGGGGAAGCGAGGGGAAAAGAGAGGAAGAGAGAGGAAGAGAGAGGAAGAGAGGAGAAGAGAGCTTCCCAGGGACTGGTTAGATATACAGCCCTTCTGTTAACAGTGGCACAAAGGAAGGAGGGCTTCTTTCTGGACCATATGCTCCAGTTCCACTGAGGAGAAGCTTTTGAATGGGAGATGAGGGCCGGAGACACAGGCACTCCAAGTAGAGCAGGTGTGCTGCTGAAGCATTCAATCACACACACAACACTGTTTACCCTCCGTAGAGTCGTAAAGAAACACACTCGCTCCTTGCTACTCGCTGCTTCATCGTGTAGCGCTTTGTCCAGATTGGCCACCTCTGTTGGGTTCCACAACACTTTGTTTCAGCTAGATTCACTCAGTGCTACTTTGTAAAAGCAGTAATGCACTAGTCAGCACAGTTGATTGGACACCATTAGAGAGAAGAGACTATGTAATTTACTTGTTTTTGTACTAAGTTGTATCATTTTGGAGTGGTACAAACACGTGATGAGTTTCCCTCGGTTGAAATTCCGATCTGATGAATCACTTTCATTAACTACTACTGCTACTTTACTGCTGCCATTCAGCTGGTATTAAACAGAGGAGCCTCCAACTGATGCAGAGCACTGCAAGGAGACTATACAGGATAGGACTGGTGTACGGTGCACAAAAACGCACACACCTACGCACAAATACATCAAAATACAGACACACACTCACACATACAGTACATGGAGTGGGTGCACACACACACGTACACACACACACACACATTAATGCATCCCTCCCCTCATCTCTACAGAGGCTGTGTGCAGTATTAGAGAAACCCCAGTCTGCTGACAGCCCTATCCATCATCGTGCCTAGCCAGACAGACAGTAGAGAACGCCCTCACACAGCACACAGTCCTACATTTGCATTTGACCACATTCATTAAATTCAGCAAAGGTATGACTAATTTAGACTTTCGAAGGCAACTTGATATATTCATAAAAAAATATATAAAACATCTCCAAGAATTGTCCTTTAATGGAATTAAAAGTAAAGGGCATAGTAGTTGGATGATTGAGTTACTCCCATGACAAGCTGGGTGTGAGTCTTTATGTTAAGCCGATAGTTCTCCTCGAGGGAGAGAGTGGATCATCTTCATAATCATTGCCTATTCATGGACCTTAGAAGAGAAGGGTTGGTGACCTTAACCTTAAAGTCAGCCCATCAAATAACCCGAAGGTATTCAAATCTTTTTAACAATGATTCTACTCTTCTGCCCACAGTATAAGGTCACCTCTATCACAGACCTCTCGCATGTTAAAAGCACGACAGTACACATTTAACAAGCTAGACACTGACCCTGAGCTAGAATAATATCTTCCTTCTCTGTTGGCCATGTGACTGTGGCAGTGTCTTTAACTTCAACTAGTGTTTCTCTGTAACTTCAACCAGTGTTTCTTAGTAGCAAACTAAAGCTCTGAAACAAATGAAATGTCTCCTCTTGGAAAACACAGCTCCACTCTGCCATGCATGCACTCTGTCGTTGAGCTGAATGCACAATGCCACAGTGTTAAAATAATCCAGCCCAACCCAGTGTGCACTGTGCAGTGTGACTCATGTCAAATATTTTCCACCTATTCTCCCCTGAATAATAGTTAAGTGTGGCCTCACAGTATGATAGAATAGGTCCTCTAGTGACACATGCTATGACACAGTGTAGTTATTAGAGAACAACACAGATGCTAAGAATAGATGCTACGTTTTTACCCTTTTTCTCTCCTTCAAGCATGTATTAATTATACAGCTAAAATGCTCTAGCGGTGCTTCCTGTTTCACAAGCTTCTCAAACGCACATGAAGTGAATTAGACAATCCATATGGCTGATTGTGGAAAGTCATGGTCATGTTTGAAGAATGCTAACATAGCAAAATAAAACACCACCCACAAAAATAACCTCCTTGTGTGAGTTACTACCATTGAGAAGGGATGTGGAACATGTGGGCTCACTGCAATTCAGTGAATAAACAGGGATGGTGGAGACCTCAGATTACGATATGAGAGATAGTGTGTGTGTGTGTGTGTGTGTGTGTGTGTGTGTGTGTGTGTGTGTGTGTGTGTGTGTGTGTGTGTGTGTTTGTGTGTGTGTGTGTGTGTGTGTGTGTGTGTGTGTGTGTGTGTGTGTGCGGGGATAGGAGCTGGATAGGAGCTGAACCCCGTTCCGCTAGCGGAACCCCTCGCCAACAGCCAATGAAATTGCAGGGCTCCAAATACAAATAAACAGAAATCTCATAAATCAAATTTCTCAAACATACAAGTATTAGGCACCATTTTAAAGATAACATTCTCGTTAATCCAGCCACAGTGTCTGATTTCAAAAATACTTTGGGAAATCTTTTTGTATCCAAATCCGGCTTTAAACTTCTTCACAACAGTATCTCGGACCTGCCTGGTGTGTTCCTTGTTCTTCATGATGCTCTCTGCGCTTTTAACGGACCTCTGAGACTATCACAGTGCAGGTGCATTTATACGGAGACTTGATTACACACAGGTGGATAGTATTTATCATCATTAGTCATTTAGGTCAACATTGGATCATTCAGAGATCCTCACTGAACTTCTGGAGATAATTTTGCACGCCCAATTTATCCGTTTTTGATTTGTTAAAAAAGTTTGAAATATCCAATAAATATCGTTCCACTTCATGATTGTGTCCCACTTGTTGTTGATTCTTCACAAAAAAATACAGTTTTATATCTTTATGTTTGAAGCCTGAAATGTGGCAAAAGGTCGCAAAGTTCAAGGGGGCCGAATACTTTCGCAAGGCACTGTATGTTTTGTTCGATAAAGTGCATATTTATATATAAAAAATCTCATTTTACATTGACGCATTACATTCAGTAGTTATAAAACATGCGGTGATTGTGCAGAGAGCCACATGAATTCACAGAAATACTCATTATAAATGTTGATGAAAGTGTTATGCATGGAACTTTAGATACACTTCTCCTTAATGCAACCGCTGTGTCAGATTTCTTTTTTTTTTTACAGACAAGGCATAATCTGAGTACGGCGCTCAGAGCCCAAACCAGCCAAAATAATTATCCGCCATGTTCCGCAGTCAACATTAGTCAAAATTAGCATTATAAATAGTCACTTACCTTTGATGATCTTCGTCAGAATGCACTCCCAGGAATCGCAGTTCCACAATAAATGTTTGTTTTGTTCGATAATGTCCATCATTTATGTCCAAATAGCTTCTTTTGTTAGGGCGTTTGGTAAACAAGTTCAAATGCGCATTCAGATCCAGTCGGACAAAAAGTTCAAAAAGTTAAATTACAGGTCGAAGAAACTTGTCAAACTAAGTATAGAATCAATCTTTAGGATGTTTTTATCATAAATGTTCAATAATGTCCCAACCGGAGAATTCCATTGTCTGTAGAAAAGCAATGGAACGAGAGATACCTCTCATGTGAACACGCGTGACTGAGAACGAGGCTGCTGGCAGACCCCTTAGTCAAACAGCTCTCATCCGGCCCCCCTTCACAGGAGCAGCCTGAAACAACGTGACATCTAGTGGAAGCCTTAGGAAGTGCAAAATAACCAATATCCCACTGTGAATTCGATAGGGGCTGAGTTCAAAAACTACAAACCTCAGATTTCCCACTTCCTGTTTGGATTTTTTCTCAGGTTTTTGCCTGCCATATGAGTTCTGTTATACTCACATACATCATCAAACAGTTTTAGAAACTTCAGAGTGTTTTCTATCCAATACTAATAATAACATGAATATATTAGCATCTGGGACTGAGTAGGAGGCAGTTTACTCTGGGCACGCTATTCATCCAAAAGTGAAAATGCTGCCCCCTATCCCAAAGAAGTTAAAGCAGGGTGGAGAGAGCAGAGAGAGCAGAGATCAGTTTAACAACCACTGGTTTGAACTCCTAACCTTCTGTTGTTAGACAGATGCTCTGAGACCTGACAAGGGTAAAACATGCATTGTATGACGAGAATCACAAGAACAGGCTGGTCATTACTGCAGACTTGTTTTGTCACTACAATATACAGTGCATTCGGCAGGTATTCAGACTCCCTCTTTCCACATTTTGAGACGTGACAGCCTTATTCTAAAATGGATAAAATATATTTTTCACTCATCAATCTACACACAATACCCCATAATGACAAAGCAAAAACAGGTTGGTAGACATTTTTGCAAATGTATTAAATAAATAAATAAAAATACCTTCATTACATAAGTATTCAGACCCTTTTCTATGAGACATGAAATTGAGTGCAGGTTCATCCTGTTTCCATTGATCATCCTTGAGATTTTTCTACAACTTGACTGGAGTCCGCCTGTGGTAAATTCAATTGATTGGACATGATTTGGAAAGGCACACACCTGTCCATATAAGGTCCCACAGTTGACAGTGCATGTCAGAGTGATAACTAAGCCACGAGTTCGATGGAATTGTCCGTGGAGCTCCGAGACAGGATTGTGTCGAAGCACAGATCTAGGGAAGGATACCAAAACATTTCTGCAGCATTGAAGGTCCCCAAGAACACAGTGTCCTCCATCATTCTTAAATGGAAGAAGACTCATCCTAGAGCTGGTCTCCCGGTTAAACGGAGCAATCGGGGGAGAAGGGCCTTGGTCAGGGAGGTGACCAAGAACCCGATGGTCACTCTGACAGAGCTCCAGAGTTCCTCTGTGGAGATGGAAAAACCTTCCAGAAGGACAACCATCTCTGCAATCAGGCCTTTATGGTAGAGCGGCCAGACGGAAGCCACTTCCCAGTAAAAGGCACATGACAGCCCGCTTGGAGTTTGCCAAAGGGCACCTAAAGACTCTCAGACCATGAGAAACAAGATTCTCTGGTCTGATGAAACCAAGATTAAACTCCTTGGCCTGAATGCCAAGCGTCACATCTGGTGGAAACCTGGCACCATCCCTACGGTGAAGCACGGTGGTGGCAGCATCATGCTGTGGGGATGTTTTTCAGTGGCAGGGATGGAGACTAGTCAGGATCAAGGCAAAGATGAACGGAGCAAAGTACAGAGAAATCCTTAATGAAAACCTGCTCCAGAGTGCTCAGGACCTCAGACTGGGGCGAAGGTTCACCTTCCAACAGGACAATGACCCTAAGCTTCGGGACAAGTCTCTGAATGCCCTTGAGTGGCCCAGCAAGAGCCCGGACTTGAACCCGATCGAACAACTCTGGAGAGACCTGAAAATAACTGTGTAGCAACGCTCCCCATCCAACCTGACAGAGCTTGAGAGGATCTGCAGAGAAGAATGAGAGAAACTCCCCAAATACAGGTGTGCCAAGCTTGAAGCTTGAGTAAAGGGTTTGAACACTTACGAAAATGTCATTTTTCTGTTTTATATCTTTATGAATTAGCAACATTTTCTAAAAAACAGTTTCAAAAAAATCATTATGGGGTATTGTGTGTAGATTGATGAGGGGAAAAAGATTGAATCAATTCTAGAATAAGGCTGTAACATAACAAAATGTGGAAAAAGTGAAGGGGTCTGGGGTCTGGATGTTGTTTACATGGTGATAGGCCCAACGGGCCAATGGATATCGAGCACACCCTCGGAAGCCCGGCCTTCCTAGCTATAATACCGGGGCTCACATCCATTCCCTCAACTCAGTAGCGCTCTTCGGCGAGCCCATATCCCCAAAATATGTTATACCTCGTTCCCTCCTGCAGGTAACAGTAGTTTTATATTCATAACTATACATTCCCTTTCAGTGGTCACGCGGTATAACATACTATGGGAACATACAGTCACGCCCCAGGCCGGCTAAGAGTACCAGACCAGGACGCCTACAGCAGCCCAAGCACACACAGGTTCCACCAGCTCCAAAGAGGGGTTACAGAATCAAACTTTCTCCATAATACTTACCCAAGAAGCATGAACTGTCAGAGCCCCATACAGGGAACCACAGCCTGCTGCAACTTGGCTATGCACACTGACACGCTGTCACTGCAGCCCAAGTCCATAGTTCCAAGAACAATATTTACCTTGCAAGCCTGAAATGTCAGAACTTGTAAAAGGAACAGCAAGTCAAACACAACAGAACACCTGCCGCGACTTGGTAAAACACACAGGTGCAACATAGTTTCTCTGGACCCCTCTTCAAGGTCAATGCTGTGGGGATGTTTTTCAGTGGCAGGGATGGAGACTAGTCAGGATCAAGGCAAAGATGAACGGAGCAAAGTACAGAGAAATCCTTAATGAAAACCTGCTCCAGAGTGCTCAGGACCTCAGACTGGGGCGAAGGTTCACCTTCCAACAGGACAATGACCCTAAGCTTCGGGACAAGTCTCTGAATGCCCTTGAGTGGCCCAGCAAGAGCCCGGACTTGAACCCGATCGAACAACTCTGGAGAGACCTGAAAATAACTGTGTAGCAACGCTCCCCATCCAACCTGACAGAGCTTGAGAGGATCTGCAGAGAAGAATGAGAGAAACTCCCCAAATACAGGTGTGCCAAGCTTGAAGCTTGAGTAAAGGGTTTGAACACTTACGAAAATGTCATTTTTCTGTTTTATATCTTTATGAATTAGCAACATTTTCTAAAAAACAGTTTCAAAAAAATCATTATGGGGTATTGTGTGTAGATTGATGAGGGGAAAAAGATTGAATCAATTCTAGAATAAGGCTGTAACATAACAAAATGTGGAAAAAGTGAAGGGGTCTGGGGTCTGGATGTTGTTTACATGGTGATAGGCCCAACGGGCCAATGGATATCGAGCACACCCTCGGAAGCCCGGCCTTCCTAGCTATAATACCGGGGCTCACATCCATTCCCTCAACTCAGTAGCGCTCTTCGGCGAGCCCATATCCCCAAAATATGTTATACCTCGTTCCCTCCTGCAGGTAACAGTAGTTTTATATTCATAACTATACATTCCCTTTCAGTGGTCACGCGGTATAACATACTATGGGAACATACAGTCACGCCCCAGGCCGGCTAAGAGTACCAGACCAGGACGCCTACAGCAGCCCAAGCACACACAGGTTCCACCAGCTCCAAAGAGGGGTTACAGAATCAAACTTTCTCCATAATACTTACCCAAGAAGCATGAACTGTCAGAGCCCCATACAGGGAACCACAGCCTGCTGCAACTTGGCTATGCACACTGACACGCTGTCACTGCAGCCCAAGTCCATAGTTCCAAGAACAATATTTACCTTGCAAGCCTGAAATGTCAGAACTTGTAAAAGGAACAGCAAGTCAAACACAACAGAACACCTGCCGCGACTTGGTAAAACACACAGGTGCAACATAGTTTCTCTGGACCCCTCTTCAAGGTCAAAGTTAGGGCCCCCCAATCGCTGTCCGTGGTGCTGAGATTGCAATACACAGTGTCACATGCTATACACAGTGTCATGCTATACACAGTGTCACAATTCAGACATTTTTAGACTGCTGGCTGGTTTGTTTAGTAATTAAAGTTGGAAATTCAAACATTGCAGATTGTAAAATAAATAAAACTAAGCTAACATAAACAGCCATCACTAACATTGAGTGGCTGTTGCCAACATACTGACTCAAATCTCTAGCCACTTTAATAATTAAAAATAGGATGTAATAAATGTATCACTAGTCACTTTAAACAATGCCACTTTATATAATGTTTAAATACCCATTACTCATCTCATATGTATATACTCTACTCTATACCATCTACTGCATCTTGCCTCTGCCGTTCGGCCATCACTCATCCATATATTTATATGCACATATTCTGACTCATTCCTTACACTTGTGTGTATTAGGTAGTTGTTGTGAAATTGTTAGATTACTTGTTAGATATTACTGCATGGTCGGAACTAGAAGCACAAGCATTTTGCTCCACTCTTATTAACATCTGCTAACCATGTGTGTGACCAATAAAATGTGATTTGATTTGGAATTGTTTTAAGATGGTCATACCATGGATCATTTAGCTTTTTGATTTAGAATATTAGGATCCATTTAGGTATTCCCCTAAAAATTACAAAATGATTTGATCAAATATTGAATTTGGCTTGTACTACTATAGCCTGTAGAAACACATTGTATAAGGGAAAGAGGATACCTAGTCAGGTGCACAACTGAATGCATTCAACTGAAACCCAACCCTTCTTAATCAGAGAGGTGCGGGGGGCTGCCTTAATCAACATCTACGTCCTCGGCGCCTGGGGAACAGTGGGTTCACTGCCTTGCTCAAGGGCAGAACGACAGATTTTTACCTTGTCAGCTTGGTTCAGCAACCTTTCGGTTACTGGCCCAACGCTCCAACCCGGCGGTAGCCTGGTGGAAAATAAATAAATCATAAGGAATAAGGTTTTGCAGTGTCTTTCCTATATCTAGGAGATATAAGAACATTTTTTTTACACATATTTAACACCATATTTTGGGTGGCACAAAACTTCCTCCATACTTCCATTGGTTATTATGGGTTACCATCAGATGAGTCCCGTGACACTCGTGGGGGTTGTAGAGCAAAACAGAGAACACAATCGTGTTTGTGAGAGTCTCCCCTTTCCATAGTGAGGTCATGTAGTTCAAACGGTTCGGGAGCTAGACAGACATTGGCACATCAACGTTACCGACTTCAGTCTCGTGGGGGTCGTAGAGTGGTCATAATAGTTTGTAGACTCAACCATTCTGACGCTACAGACTTTTTCGTGAGAAGACCGATTTTCTGGACGTCTCATGGCCGCTGTAGCTCGGGCCACCTTCCAATCTAGCTCAAACTGATAGATTTTGATGGGGATTTTTAAAATATTTTACTTAGAGCGACACACGGGTGCGTCAATAGGCTCTTAGGGATTAAACAGTCTTGAATATCAAGATATACCAGAGATAAGGGACTGTTGATATTGCAACCACACAACTCAAACACCGGTTCACAAGTATGAACAAAATCACAAATCAACTGTTTTTGTTCAAGCCCTCAAGAACTGTTGTCTGCTAAAGATGATAATCTGTTCGCATCTGCCAATTTATTGACCGTCCTGTATCCAGACGACCTGTCCCCAGAGGTTCCCATACAGTTCATCTCTTTCCGTACCATGTTGAAGCCGGTTATTAAGGAGAATGAGAGGCTCAATTAAAGATGTTACAGAACTGCTGTATTTGAATCACAACTCCCTTCTGCCCAGTTTCCCTGATGTTGCTACAGAAATCAAGCAGTTTCTACCATCCCTGTAACTGTCTGGTCATAAAGAACCATAGAAGCATTAGACTCTCGGTCTGATATGTGTTTTTGAATACCTGAATAAGCATCACTCATTACACTGGCGCTGCCGTAGCCTTGACCACAGCATTTTTTCACTGATATCCCCTTATGCTTTCAATCAGCTTCTTTTTTCTTTTCCACTTTCTCAGTCACATTCCTGAAGCCCAAGAAACAAACACTTAGATTCCTAGTATGGATAGAAATTAAAAAGGTTTCTGAATTCATTTTTGTCAAAATAATAAATAATAGTCATGGATGACAGGCAGATGGGCCCCCAGAACTCGTGGGCACACCACCTTGCAGGGGGCTGCGGGTGTGTCTGGTACGCCAATGCGTACTGCATAGCATCGACCAGAGTTGATGACGGCAGTCGAGGCTCAAATCCACAGGAAACCTGCAGTAACCTGGAGACGGTGTACTTGTGCGCTGCGGATAAATGCACAACCTGCGCGCAGCCTGACACCCACTCCCAGACCCAGCCATAAGACAATGAGTCACACTGGGAGCAGTTACATCCAAGAGATAAAACCTCAAAGGTATGTGAGGAACCCCAACTCGCTGTAGCACAGATATCATCAATCATCATGCCCCTGAACAACTCCCAAGCAGCCGCCACACCCCTAGAGGAGTGAACACGCACATCACTAGGAAACCCTTTTCCTTTGCTGTCATACTCCAGAGAGATGGCATCCACAATCCAATGAGAAAGGCGCTGCTTAGAAAGCGCCCCTACAGGGCCCCTGAGTGGTGCAGCGGTCTAAGGCACTGCAACGCAGTGCTGAGGCGCCCCTACAGGGCCCCTGAGTGGTGCAGCGGTCTAAGGCACTGCAACACAGTGCTGAGGCGCCCCTACAGGGCTCCTGAGTGGAGCAGCGGTCTAAGGCACTGCAACACAGTGCTGAGGCGCCCCTACAGCTTCGGGTTCGATCCCAGGCTGGGTCACAGCCGGCCGTGACCGGGTGACCCATGGGGCGGCACACAATTGGCCCAGCGTCGGCCGGGGTTAGGGAAGGGTTCCGCCATCAGTTGGACAGTGTTCCCTCCCCGACACATTGGTGCAGGTGGCTTAAAGGTTAAGAGAGCAGTGTGTCAAGAAGCAGTACGGCTTGGCAGGGTTGTGTTTCCTGAGAACGCATGACATTCGACCTTCGCTTCTCCCGAGTTCGTAGGGGAGTTGCAGCGATGAGACATCATTGTAACTACTAATTGGATATCAAGAAATTTGGAAGAAAAATGGGGTAACATTTATTTTATTGTATATAAATAATAATAATAATAAAGCGCCCCCCGAAGCCAAAAACGAGGATGTCCTTGGCTCTATCCATATACATGTGTAAAGCGCTGGACACAAGCCATGCAAACTCCAAACTGCACATGATCCCTAACGTGCTTAGCAGATGCTGTCTTGTAGGAAAGGACCTTCAGGTCCACAGACTTCAATGGTTTAAACAGAGGCTCACACAGAGCGTCCAGGACCAAAGCCTGGTCCCAGGTTGGTGCCATAGGCTTAGACACTGTGAGCCGATGCACGCCTTTTAAGAACCGCACAACCAGAGGATGAGACCCCGGGGTAGAGCCATCAATCTGTACATGAAAGGCCGAGATGGCTGAAATCAGACTGTATAGTCGTAATCACATTTGAGGATAAACCCCTAGCTTCTGGAGCTAAGTAACTCGCCAGCTTTCGATCCATCGGCAGAGTTTTCAAAACAATCCCTGCCTCCTCCATACACTCTTCATTCATTGACTAGTAGCATCAGCCTGGCTGAATTAGGGGAATTCCAGGTCGCCTTTAACTCATTTGAGAACTCTTTAAACAGGGGTAAGCAACGCTTCAATGCTGCATGGACAGGAGGTAGATACCTTCCCCCAAACCTAGAGGAACTCCGCTGTGGGGGAGAAGACAGCCAATCCACCTCCAGGTGATCTGCAGCCCTACGACACAGCTCCATTAAAGGTGCATTAACCACCAATGGGTCACTCTCCATCGCCGAATCCAAAGCCCCAGATTCATGTCATCCGATTCACACTCTGAAAACCCTCCAGAGCCAA
>NC_143033.1:84421128-84443628 GCF_057628025.1 Oncorhynchus mykiss
ATAAAAAGAGATACCTTATTTACATAAGTGTTCAGACCCTTTGCTATGAGACTCGAAATTGAGTTCAGGTGCATCCTGTTTCTATTGATCATCCTTGAGATGTTTCTACAACTTGATTGGAGTCCACCTGTGGTAAATTCAAGTGATTAGACATGATTTGGAATGGCACACACCTGTTTATATAAGGTCCCACAGTTGGCAGTGCATGTCAGAGCAAAAACCAAGAAATGAGGTTGAAGAAATTGTCCGTAGAGCTCTGAGACAGGATTGTGTCCAGGCACAGATCTGGGGAAGGGTACCAAAACATTTCTGCAGCATTGAAGGTCCCCAAGAACACAGTGGCCTCCATCAGTCTTTAAAAACAAATTATTTAACCTTCATTTAACTAGGGAAGTCAGTTAAGAACAAATTCTTATTTACAATTGGCCTACACCGGCCAAACCCGGACAACGCTGGGCCAATTTTGCACCACCCTATGGGACTCACAATCACAAGCAATCGGGGGAGAAGGACCTTGGTCAGGGAGGTGACCAAGAACCCGAAGGTCACTCTGACAGAGCTCCAGAGTTCCTCTGTGGAGATGGGAGAACCCTCCAGAAGGACAACCATCTCACTCCACCAATCAGGCCTTTATGGTAGAGTGGCCAGACGGAAGCCACTTCCCAGTAAAAGGCACATGACAGACTGCTTGGAGTTTGCCAAAATGCACCTAAAGGACTGTCAGACCATGAGAAACAAGATTCTCTGGTCTGATGACACCAAGATTGAACTTTTTGGCCTGAATTCCAAGTCACGTCTGGAGGAAACCTGGCACCATCCCTACAGTGAAGCATATTGGTGGCAGCATCATGCTGTGGGGATGTTTTTCAGCGGCAGGAACTGGGAGACTAATCGGGATCAAGGAAAAGATGAACAGAGCAAAGTACAGAGAGATCCTTGATGAAAACCTGCTCCAGAGTGCTCAGGACCTCAGACTGCAGCGAAGGTTCACCTTCCAACAGGACAACGACTCTAAGTACACAGCCAAGACAACACAGGAGTGGCTTCGGGACAAGTCTCTGAATGTCCTTGAATGGCCCAGCCAGAGCCCGGACTTGAACCCGATCGAACATCTCTGGAGAGACCTGAAAATAGCTGTGCAGCGATGCTCCCCATCCAACCTGACAGAGCTTGAGAGGATATGCAGAGAAGAATGAGAGAAACTCCCCAAATACAGGTGTTCCAAGCTTGTAGCCTCATACCCAAGAAGACTCAAGGCTGTAATCACTGCCAAAGGTGCGAGATAATGGCCAAGCATTGAAGTGGCACAGGAGGGAGGGAGGAATGCGAGAGGTGTGTGTGTGTGTGTGTGTGTGTGTGTGTGTGTGTGTGTGTGTGTGTGTGTGCGTGTGCGTGCGTGCGCGTGTGCGTGTGCGTGTGCGGGTTGAGGGTACGATCAAGCCCTTGCTGAGCCTGTATGTCTGTTAGAAACGGAACACAAGCAGAAATGAAATGGGAAAAGACAGTAAGACGGTAAGTTCGAAGTGAAGCTGTCAGTTTGAGTCGCACACGTACCTGTGTGTCTGCCCCTGGGCACTGCAATAACATCCTCACTCAGTACAGCACTGTCTCTCCATAGTACAGCAGTTACAATAAGTGCCTTCAACAGCACCATGCACTGAACACATACTGCTCCAATGCTGAGATATTGAGTGTCATGTAGACTGGTCACACCACTCTGCCAGACAGAGTGCCTTGCAGAAAGCATGCACAGCCCTCATGTTTTTAGTTGCACAATTACATTGATGCACCATGTAGGCTATGTTTCTGATAGCACTGACGTTGTACATAGGGAAATCACATAAGGTTATGCCAGATAAAGAAACATGAAAAAAGATACAATGCTCCAGCGGGCATTCACAATTTTGTGCAAAATCCCCAAACCTTTTATGGAACATTGGGTGACCAAGACAATGACCCAGTATTGAACCCTGATTGGATGCCATCCCGGCGGCCAGTGTGGATCACAACCGCAGAACACCAGTCAGGTGAAGAAGCTGAGGCGCTGCAGCAGAGAGAGACAGCCATGTCAGAACGCTCACTCAGCTCAGCTCAGAACAGGCAGGAAAACAGTGGATAGCGAGAGGTGTGTGTGTGTGTGTGTGTGTGTGTGTGTGTGTGTGTGTGTGTGTGTGTGTGTGAGAAGAACACAGGCTAACACAGGTCAACACCACAGAACACAGTGGAACAGGACAGAGAGGAACCAAGGAACCAAGGAATAGAGGAACAGAGGAATACAGGAACAGAGGAGTAGAGGAATACAGTAACAGAGGAATAAAGGAATACAGGAACAGAGGAATAGAGGAATAGAGGAACAGAGGAATACAGGATCAGAGGAATAGAGGAATACAGGAATACAGGAACAGAGGAATAGAGGAATATAGGAACAGATGAAAAGAGGAATTGAGGAACAGAGGAAGAGGAACAGAGGAATAGAAGAATAGAGGGACAGAGGAATTGAGGAACAGAGGAAGAGGAACAGAGGAATAGAAGAATAGAGGAACAGAGGAATACAGGAACAGAGGAGTAGAGGAATACAGTAACAGAGGAATAAAGGAATACAGGAACAGAGGAATAGAGGAATAGAGGAACAGAGGAATAGAGGAATACAGGAACAGAGGAATTTAGGAATACAGGAACAGAGGAATACAGGAATAGAGGAACAGAGGAACACAGGAATACAGGAACAGAGGAATAGAGGAATACAGGAACAGATGAAAAGAGGAATTGAGGAACAGAGGAAGAGGAACAGAGGAATAGAAGAATAGAGGGACAGAGGAATTGAGGAACAGAGGAAGAGGAACAGAGGAATAGAAGAATAGAGGAACAGAGGAATAGAGGAACAGAGGAGCAGAGTAATAGAGGAACAGAGGAATAGAGTAATAGAGGCACAGAGGAATAGAGGAACAGAGGAACAGAGGAATAGAGGAATAGAGGCACAGAGGAACAGAGGAATAGAGGCACAGAGGAACAGAGGAATAGAAGAATAGAGGGACAGAGGAATTGAGGAACAGAGGAAGAGGAACAGAGGAATAGAAGGATAGAGGAACAGAGGAATAGAGGAACAGAGGAATATAAGAATAGAGAAACAGGGGAATAGAATAATAGAGGCACAGAGGAATAGAGGAACAGAGGAACAGAGGAATAGAGGAATAGAGGCACAGAGGAACAGAGGAATAGAGGCACAGGGGAACAGAGGAATAGAGGAACAGAGGAACAGAGGAATAGAGGAACAGAGGAATAGAGTAATAGAGGCATAGAGGAACAGAGGAATAGAAGGATAGAGGAACAGAGGAACAGATGAACAGAGGAACAGAGGAATAGAATAATAGAGGAACAGAGGAATAGATGAAAACAGGAACAGAGGAATAGAAGAATAGAGGAACAGAGGAACAGAGGAACAGAGGAATAGATTAACAGAGGCACAGAGGAACAGAAGAATAGAAGAATAGAGGAACAGAGGAATAGAAGAATAGAGGAACAGAGGAATATAAGAATACAGGAACAGAGGAACAGAGGAATAGAAGAACAGAGGAATAGAAGAATACAGGAACAGAGGAACAGAGGAATAGAAGAATAGAGGAACAGAGGAATAGAAGAATAGAGGAACAGAGGAAAATAAGAATAGAGGAACAGAGGGATAGAAGAATAGAGAAACAGAAGAATAGAGGAACAGAGGGATAAGGGAAGAGTAGATAGCGGGGTAGGGAGGAATTGTGGCACCTGACATGAGAGTGATTCAATTCATTACACAGATAATCAATCTAGTGGAGAGAGGGGAGGAAGGTGGGGATGGTGGCAGGGAAGATGTTTGGTACGTTGTCTTTTGACTGTCTGAATGTAGTTTGGATTGAACTGGAATGCAGACAATTTTGTGGCGTAGGAACATGTTTCCACTGGCAGCCTGGTTGATAGGCTACTCTCAGTCTGAGAATGGAACTGCTGTGGAGACTGTGGTCTGTCAGTTGGTAACGATGAGAAACAATAAGTCGGTCCATGCCCCCACATCCACCTGGTGAAGAGAAGACTAGCACCCCCTGGTGAATGAGTCTAGCCAGCTGCCAGTCATCAGCTTTATCTAAAATAACTGTCAAAAATAACTGTCAATGGCCACAATGAACACATTATGCTATCCTTTTAGAGGGGAGGAAATTGTTGTATTTTTACACTGTCCTGTGAAACAGACTGGAAAATGAAAGCAAGGGATGACATTTGAGTGAGGTCAACAATGGGATGAGCTTGGTGGATTCATGCAGTTTGTCCAACACAACTATATCCATTGTGTACCCTGTTAATATATCTCTCTCATATATATTTCTCATCATCATTCAATACCTAGGTTTACCTCCACTGTATTCACATCCTACCATACCTTTGTCTGTACATTATACCTTAAAGCTATTTTATCGCCCCCAGAAACCTCCTTTTACTCTATTTTTTTACGTTCTAGATGCCTTCCTCACCACCTTTTACGTTCTAGACGACCAATTCTCATAGCTTTTAGCCGTACCCTTATCCTACTCCTCCTCTGTTCCTCTGGTGATGTAGAGGTGAATCCAGGCCCTGCAGTGCCTAGCTCCACTCCTATTCCTTAGGCGCTCTCTTTTGATGACTTCTGTAACCGTAATATCCTTGGTTTCATGCATGTTAACATTAGAAGCATCCTCCCTAAGTTTGTTTTATTCACACTCTGCCATGTTCTAGCCATGTCTGAATCCTGGCTTAGGAAGACCACCAAAAATTCTGAAATCTCCATCCCCAACTACAACATTTTCAGACAAGATAGAACGGTCAAAGGGTGCGGTGTTGCAATCTACTGCAAAGATAGCCTACAGAGTTCTGTCCTACTATCCAGGTCTGTACCCAAACAATTTGAGGTGAGGACCAAAGGGCAGCGTGGAAAGTGTTCATCATATATTTATTAAACCGAGAACACAAAACAATATAACAAAGGAGAAATGAAACGAAACAGTTCTGAAAACAGAAAATAATCACCCACAACTCAAGGTTGAAAACAGGCTGCCTAAGAATGGTTCTCAGGGACAACGATAGACAGCTGCCTATGATTGAGAACCATACCAGGCCAAACAAAGAAATACCAAATCATAGAAAAACGAACATAGACAACCCACCCAACTCACGCCTTGACCATACTAAAACAAAGACATAACAAAAGAACGAAGGTCAGAACGTAGTCAGAAAGGTGCGGACTCCGGCCGCAAAACCTGAACCTATAGGGGAGGGTCTGGGTGGGTGTCTGTCCGTGGTGGCGGCTCTGGCGCGGGACGTGGACCCCACTCTACCATAGTCTTTATCCATCTCTTAACCCGCCTCCGTTTCCTCTTTAGAGCGGCAACCCTCGCCGCCGACCTCGGACTGGGGACCCTAGCAACGGGTCCTGAATGGACGGGAGATTCCGGCAGCAGCCTGATGCGGGGGGCTGCCACCGGAGGCATGGTGCGTGGAGGAGGCACCGGATAGACCGGACCGTGGAGGCGCACTGGAGGTCTCGAGCACCCAGCCTGTACAACCCTACCTGGCTGGATGCTCCCCATAGCCAGGCCAGTGCGGCGAGGTAGAATAGACCGCACTAGGCTTTGATGGCGAACCGGGGACACCATGAGCAGGACTGGTGCCATGTACCCCGGCCCGAGGAGACGCACTGGAGACCAGATGCGATGAACCGGCTTCATGGCACCTGGCTCGATGCCCACTCTAGCCCGGCCGATACGAGGCGCTGCTATGTAGAGCATCGGGCTATGCCTGCGCACCGGGGACACTGTGCGCCTCACAGCATAACACAGTGCCTAACCCGGGCCACCTCTCTCCACAGTAAGCACAGGGAGTTGGCGCAGGTCTCCTACCTGACTTAGCCACACTCCCCGTGTGCCCCCTCCCCAATACATTTTTGGGACTGCCTCTCGTCCCAACCGCGCTGCCGTGCTGCCTTCTCATACCACCGCCGCTCAGCTTTAGCTGCCTCCAGCTCTGCCTTGGGGCGGCGATATTCCCCAGCCTGTGCCCAGGGTCCCTTGCCGTCCAAAATCTCCTCCCATGTCCAGGAGTCTTGCAATTTCGGGCGCTGCAAGTTACCATGCTGCTTGGTCCTTGGTTGGTAGGTGATTCTGTGACGCTCGTCGTTGGAATGAGGTGAGGACCAAAGAGCAGCGTGGTAAGTGTTCATCATATATTTATTAAACCGAGAACACTAAACAAAATAACAAAGGAGAAACGAAACGAAACAGTTCTGAAAGGTGACATACACATACATTGTAACAGAAAAGAATCACCCACAACTCAAGGGTGAAAACAGGCTGCCTAAGTATGGTTCTCAATCAGGGACAACGATAGACAGCTGCATCTGATTGAGAACCATACCAGGCCAAACACAGAAATACCAAATCATAGAAAAACTAACATAGACAACCCACGCAACTCACACCCTGACCATATTAAAACAAAGACATAACAAAATAACTAAGGTCAGAACGTGACACCTGGTCCGGGTATCCTGGAAGGATATTGATCTCATCCCGTCAGTAGAGGATGCCTGGTAATTTTCTTTAAATGTCTTCCTCACCATCTTAAATAAGCGTGCCCCATTCAAGAAATTTAGAACCAGGAACAGATAGCCCTTGGTTCTCTCCAGACCCGACTGCCCTTAACCAACACAAAAACATCCTATGGCGTTCTGCATTAGCATTGAACAGCCCCTGTGATATGCCGCTTTTCAGGGAAGCTAGAAACCAATATACACAGGCAGTTAGAGAAGCCAAGCAAGCTTTTTCAAGCAGAAATTTGCTTCCTGCAACACAAACTCAAAAAAGTTCTGGGACACTGTAAAGTCCATGGAGAATAAGAACACCTCCTCCCAGCTGCCCACTGCACGGAGGATAGGAAACACTGTCACCACCAATAAATCCACTATAATTGAGAATTTCAATAAGCATTTTTCTACGGCTGGCCATGCTTTCCACCTGGCTACCCCTACCCCGGTCAACAGCACTGCACCCCCCACAGCAACTCGCCCAAGCCTTCCCCATTTCTCCTTCTCCCAAATCCAGTCAGCTGATGTTCTGAAAGAGCTGCAAAATCTGGACCTATACAAATCAGCCGGGCTAGACAATCTGGACCCTTTCTTTCTAAAATTATCTGCAGAAATTGTTGCAACCCCTATTATTAGCCTGTTCAACCTCTCTTTCGTGTCGTCTGAGATTCCCAAAGATTGGAAAGCAGCTGCGGTCATCCCCCTCTTCAAAGGGGGGGGACACTCTTGACCCAAACTGCTACAGACCTACATCTATCCTACCCTGCCTTTCTAAGGTCTTCGAAAGCCAAGTAAACAAACAGATTACCGACCATTTCGAATCCCACCATACCTTCTCCGCTATGCAATCTGGTTTCAGAGCTGGTCATGGGTGCACCTCAGCCACACTCAAGGTCCTAAACGATATGTTAATAAGAAACAATACTGTGCAGCCGTATTCATTGACCTGGCCAAGGCTTTCGACTCTATCAATCACCACATCCTCATCGGCAGACTCGATAGCCTTGGTTTCTCAAATGATTGCCTCGCCTGGTTCACCAACTACTTCTCTGACAGAGTTCAGTGTGTCAAATCTGTTGTCCAGGCCTCTGGCAGTCTCTATGGGGGTGCCACAGGGTTCAATTCTTGGACCGACTCTCTTCTCTGTATACATCAATGATGTCGCTCTTGCTGCTGGTGAGTCTCTGATCCACCTCTACGCAGACGACACCATTCTGTATACTTCTGGCCCTTCTTTGGACACTGTGTTAACAACCCTCCAGACGAGCTTCAATGCCATACAACTCTCCTTCCGTGGCCTCCAATTGCTCTTAAATAAAAGTAAAACTAAATGCATGCTCTTCAACCGATCGCTGCCTGCACCTGCCCGCCCGTCCAACATCACTACTCTGGATGGTTGTGACTTAGAATATGTGGACAACTACAAATACCCGGGTGTCTGGTTAGACTGGAAACTCTCCTTACAGACTCACATCAAACATCTCCAATCCAAAGTTAAATCTAGAATTGGCTTCCTATTTCGCAACAAAGCATCCTTCACTCATGCTGCCAAACATACCCTTGTAAAACTGACCATCCTACCGATCCTCGACTTCGGCAATGTCATTTACAAAATAGCCTCCAATACCCTACTCAACAAATTGGATGCAGTCTATCACAGTGCAATCCGTTTTGTCACCAAAGCCCCATATACTACCCACCACTGCGACCTGTACGCTCTCATTGGCTGGCCCTAGCTTCATACTCGTCGCCAAACCCACTGGCTCCAGGTCATCTACAAGACCCTGCTAGGTAAAGTCCCCCCTTATCTCTGCTCGCTCGGTACCATAGCAGCACCCACCTATAGCACGCGCTCCAGCAAGTATATCTCTCTGGTCACCCCCAAAACCAATTCTTACTTTGGCCGCCTCTCCTTCCAGTTCTCTGCTGTCAATGACTGGAACGAACTACAAAAATCTCTGAAACTGGAAACACTTATCTCCCTCACTAGCTTTAAGCACAAGCTGTCAGAGCAGTTCACAGATTACTGCACCTGTACATAGCCCATCTATAATTTAGCCCAAACAACTACCTCTCCCCCTACTGTATTTATTTATTTTGCTCCTTTGCACCCCATTATTTCTATCTCTACTTTGCACATTCCTCCACTGCACTCCACTCCAGTGTTTACTTGCTATATTGTATTTACTTGGCCACCATGGCCTTTTTTTTGCCTTTACCTCCCTTATCACACCTCATTTGTTCACATTGTATATAGACTTATTTTTCTACTGTATTATTGACTGTATGTTTGTTTTACTCCATTTGTAACTCTGTGTTGTTGTATGTGTCAAACTGCTTTGCTTTATCTTGGCCAGGTCGCAATTGTAAATGAGAACTTGTTCTCAACTTGCCTACCTGGTTATATAAAGGTGAAATAAAAATAAAAAAATAAATAAAAAATATAGACTACAGAAGCACATGATGCACTGTACTGTTAGCCCCTATGGCAGCAGTGCAGCCCTGTCTCTGGGGTCCCTTCCTCTCTGCCTCAGAGCAGAGCTGTAGAGACTAGAGAGATTGGCCCCAGAGACCAAATGGCTCCAGGGGAGAACCTCGCCCAGAGACTCCCACTTAACAGGGATCCCCTTCATTTAACAGGGATTGAGACTAGCGTTTAAAAGGCTGCTGCCTCCTTCAAAGTGGGCCAACACTTTTCTTCCCTCTCCTCCCTCTCCTCCATCTTTTTTTACTCCAGAGCACAATTTACTTAAAGCATTCCTTAAGCCAATGCTCCAGGGGTGCTTTACCAAGGCCCTGATTAGGCCGGACCTACAGAGTCCATTTGGGAGTTGTGTGGGTGCGGAACTGGGCTCCCTCTGATTGGTGTAGGCTCGCCTGTCAGGGGTAATTGTTTAATAAACGCGAGGGTGTCCCAAATCCTGGCCGCGGCGGCGAATCAGAGAGGTCTTTAGTCAGAGCACAAGGCCCCCCTCCCAGCTGGGTAGTGGTAGTGTGAGTGAGTGAGGGATCCAGATTGGATGAAGAGAGGGGAAGGGCAAATAAAAGAAGACACAGAAAGACAGATGAAAAATACACACAAATATGAGGGTGAAATGAAGGTGCTGTTTATTGACTTAGGAAAAATTGCATTTTCCACAGGACTAGGGATTGCAAAGACTAAGCATTTTTCATCTTGACCCAGATGAGGGGAATGGAGGAAGAAATAAGTAAAGGAGAGAGAGGACACAGTGAGCTGAGAAAAAAGTATGTGAGGTTTCCATTCAGAGCAAGACTCCGATGAAAATTGTTAATCTCAGTCGCACATTAAAGACCTACAGTGTGAGGGAGTGTTTCTCTGTTCAGAACTGATAAATGCTGAAGTAAGAGAAACACACATCACCTTGTCCAAACGTGTCACGGAGACATTGGCCACAGCTCATAACCTAATGCTCGGGAAACTCCCAGCTATGATGAAACTCCCAGCTATTCAACCTGCACAGACCAGATGACAGAGCCAGTGGTATATGTGTGTGCCAGGGCCAGGTTTCTGCTCACCTTATAGGCTCAAGTGTTTATTTGATAATAAAATGAATTGCCCAGGAAAGTCTCTTGGCCCAGTTAGGTTGTACCTAAAACTAGGCCCAGAGTTTTTCCAGATCATGTCGATCTTGTGTTGACATCTCACTCCAACCCTATGCAACAGTCGCTGTGTACCCAATACCCAGTTCCCAGTCCCCAGCTCCCAGTCCCCAGCTCCCAGTCCCCAGCTCCCAGCTCCCAGTCCCCAGCTCCCAGCTCCCAGCTCCCAGCTCCCAGCTCCCAGTCCCAATCCATTGTTCATGCATCAGTTTATTTGCTCCATCGGTTTGTTGAGATCACAGAGTCCCTGGCCAAAACTAGCAGTGCTATTTGTTTGCTAATTGCTCGGTAAAGCCACTGCGACACGGGCTAATGGGCCCCCAGATCTGTGTACATGGCTGGGTTGGGTAAACATTAGAGATGAGTGATGGAGGGAGAAGCCTGCCATAGTTGAAGAGTTGAACTGAAGAATCACCAGGAAGATCAAATGAATGGGCCTTATTGCGAGGAGCAAGAGTCGACACGACTCCACCCTAATGGAATGGCAGAAAAATATCCATACGCAAACTATAGCCATACATTGCATGAGTTAATTGCACAAATGTATGGTAGGCCTATGGTTGGTTCTCTAAGGCAGTCCAGAGAGCACATATTAATACAACAATTATTGCATTGTTATGTCGAGATCACAACTTATTTATCTTCTGATCACGACATAACCAAAGTTGTTTTGTCGAGATCACAAGATAAACTCTATAAATATGAGTGGATTTCTTGACGATAGATTGACAGCAGTGTCATAGTGGACCAAAGGCAGTAAGACTCTACAAAGATCTAAGATCTTTGATTAAAGCACAACTGTTGTCAGTATCCTTTAGGCCTGGGCCTTCTTATCAAAGCTCCAGCAATATAAGACAAACTGAGGAAATACAAACTGTACATGTTACAGTATGGAAATTGGATACCTAGTCAGTAGGACAACTGAATGCATTCAACCGAAATGGGTCTTCCGAATTCAACCCAACCCCTCTGAATCAGAGAGAGATGCCTGGGGCTGCCTTGATCAATGCCATCTGCACAGTGGTTTTTGGGGGTAAACTGCTTTTCTCAAGCGCAGAACAGCAGTTTTTTCCTACCTTGCCAGCTCGGGGATTCAAACAATATGACCTTTCAGTTACTGGCCCAACGCTCTTAACTGGTAGGCTACCTGCCGCCCGAAATGTGTCAGTGAGATCATTTTTATAACAGGTCCTTCAGTAACACAACATTTTGCCCACCATTTAAGGCTGAATTGAGAATGTTTGAGTATTTAGAAACCTCAACATGTGATTCACTTCACCTGTTTTACTAGTTGTATTTTTCTGTACTAGTTTTTAATTGTTGTTTGTGACTGTGTTTGGCTGCCATTGACAGGACAACCTCCCTGTTAAAACTATTCAAGAAATTCAAATAAACTTTCATTGGTAGTCTGCAACCACAAACCTCAATGTTAACTTTTCTTGCCATAAACATTCAACATTCAATTTAAAACAGTAGTGCAACATCACTTTTACATCTTTAAAATTGGGTTGTACTGTAGCCAAAACTGGAAGCAATATATAACAGCCAGACAAAATGCTATTTCTGCCTGGGTTAATCCCTTATCAATATAAAAATGGATGCATTGATCCACCCTTGGCTCTGCCTTAGCCATATTGTCAAGCTATCGTCAATACATCCACTCCTATGTATAGAGTTCATCTCGTGAACTCGACAGAACAACGTTTGTTATGTAATGATTCACTAAAAAATGACCTTGTGAACTCGACAAAACAACGTCTGATATTTCATGATCACAAGAAAATATCTTCACAATAGGAGGGAATATTTTTTTTATTCATATGTCCTCTCTGGATTTCCGTAGTTCTTTCTTTTGCTGTTGGAATGAAAAGCTCAATTGCAGTTACGGCACATGATAGCTAGGGGGAGACACGCTCCTGAACACTGAACGACGATTACGGCGCGCGGAGAGAGCTGTCCTTTCAGCACTTTGAGAGTGGACCACACATTCAAGAGCAGTGGCGGACAACCCGCGCGCGTTTCTCTGGCTTCCTACTGCATAGTTCCCCATTCAGAGTTATTGCAGTAAAGGTGCATGGAGTAATTACATTTATTGGACCGAGAAAATATTTTGCTGGCAGTGGCAGGAGCTAATAAATCTGATTGCTTTGCAATGATAAATGACACTGTGATTGTTTGGATCAAAATAGCCAAGTCTGAAAACAGCCCAAAAGCGAGTCCAAAAGCGTCAAAATATGGAAATGTTATTTGGTAATTAAACAAATTATAATAGATGGAGAGAAACCAAAATCTGAGAAATTGGCACCCAAAATCCAATCCAAGCGAGCATGAAAAATAGTAGAGTCACGCAATTCAGGCTCAATCCAATAAATCATTTTGGGGGATTATTTTAGGAACATTATGGGCACCATGAATAGACTATCATAAAAACCTGGGGTGGCGATAACCCAAAGCACGTCGGGGTTTATAATGCTAATGCATTAATATAAAATACAGTCCTCCATAATCCTTCAACCAGTTCCAACTAACCCCACCCCCTCTTTTCACACACACACACACACACACATATACACAAAACCAGCCCGAAACCCTCGCACCCCCTACTCACCCCTCCCTCCACTCCAGAAATGGAATTAAAATCTTTAATAGGCTGTCTTTCCAGCATCGGTGGACGAGCACTGTAGCCTACTAAAGCCAGAGTATAGCATCAGTCAATGTGGGAAGAAAATATACTCATAATCTTCAGCACTACAATCAGCATTCAAACACTGACATTAACCATCGTTTTAGAGGAGAAAACCTCAATTAAATGCATAGCGCTGACACTGACATCCAGAATATACGGACTCCAATTTGCACCCCTCTCAAAGGCTCTGTGGATCTGTGCTGTTGGGTCGGCGTGGCGTGCTGTCGGTCTCTTCCTCCGGTTGTGTAATATTTTTCTAGCCCAGCTACACACTCCTACACCCTCAGAAGAAAAACTCCGCTGTCATCTGAACGAACAACGGAAGGAACAAGGATTGGAACATATACTGTCGTTTTTTGCTTTGATTTGCTACTGAGTTTTCTATCAGATTATTTTCGATTTACATGGCGCAAGGGCTATGCAAGTGGGAAGGTTCTGGTTCCGGTTCTGGGTGTGATACAACCGTGCATTTGGATATCCAAGTAACTACAGTATTAACAGTGGTACTAAAACGGATCAGTTCCAGCGGCATACCCAACTCCTCTTTCTCCTCTTCCCGGCTCTATGTCGAGTAATGGTCGGCTTGCCTTGCTGGATGCACCCCGCTCTCTCCGGATGGTCGACTGCACCCTTTCCAACCGCAAATCCCCATTTTCAGCGGAAACCTTCAAAGAGCTAAGGGCTACATATGGAAACTGGGGATCAGAATTTTAGGAAAAAGGAAATCTAGCGCTTGTTTAATTTGTTTTCGACCCGATTTATCGGTTTCTTTACTAATTAATGAATGAATGAATTGGGCATGATTTCTTCATTCCATTGATGGTTGATATATCAAATTGATGCAATCCCTATAGTATTTTACTTTCTTATATAATATAGACCCCAGGGTTATTTTCATTTGTTTCCACTGGACTTAAATCGTCCATTTATTTACAATTGCTTTTCTTATTTTCCCTGTCCTTCATTTCCCGTCCCTGTTTCTCTCCTTGCTTTTCCATCTTGACTATAATAGCCCTGACATAGGGTTATTCAAACATAACTAAACATAAAATATATACAAATTCAGCATTATATGCCAACAATAATTGTCATTAATTTCGCATCTAAGAGACGTATTGACTTGCCAGGCAGGATTGTTGTAAGCCTACCATTACTCTAACACCACCCCCACCCTATTTTCTTCATCCATTTCAGCTCATATTCATTCAGTGCTGTCCATAGAATAGTACTTATTTTTAAAACCTTGCATATCAAGAAACACATTGCCAGCGATCTACATGTGTTGAATGCTACATTGTAAAGCACGAGACAAAAGCTAGTCTCAAAGCGTAATAGCCTACTGAATTTTGATTGACGCTATCCCCTTTTCCATTTATATTACAGTCTCTCTCTACCTATCACTTACGGTGATTGTATAGTATACATAATATTATCTTTACATTAGTAGGTTTATGCTGCAACTGCCAGTGTAGGCTAGTTGTAGTCATAGGGATAACAGTTGACGCTATAGTCCATTTTAGAGGCCATTACCTTGTCCATAATTCTTATATTTGGGGTAACATTTAGTAAGAACCCATCTGGGGAGAGAGACACTGCGTCCTCCTCCCCAAACTACCCTAAAAGGAAACCCAATTTCTCTTAGTCAGTCCTCAACCAAACGCAACCATAAGGTTCCTACCGCATCCACCTCCTTCCCCCTCCTTTCGTTCAAATATATCCCATTTTTTTAGTTTGGTTTGGTCCCGTAAATTTTCAAATATTTATTTCCTATATATCAAGAGGAAAGGGGGTCCCCCTTTCATGGAATGCGGAAATATGGGTCTGTTTGACCGCGGAGTTCAGATGCTATTGACCACGGTCGGCGCATTTGCCGCCTTCAGTCTCATGACCATCGCGGTTGGCACGGACTACTGGCTGTACTCGCGCGGCACGTGCAAGTCAAAGTCGGTCAGCGATAACGAGACCAGCAAGAAGAACGAAGAGGTGATGACCCATTCGGGATTGTGGAGGACGTGTTGCTTAGAAGGTAATTGAGCCACATGCGTTTTGCAGTCACTTTATTTTCTCCATGTCAGTATACCATAGTGAACCTTTTAACCTTTAGCTACATGTAGTAAAACCTATCCCACTCGTTGACGTTATAACTTTTATCCCTTCCTTTGCTTTTCTACTGACATATGCCATGTGGATCAGGTTTATCTTAAGCCCCATACAGTGTATCAAATACAGAATTGGGCCAATGAACTACTGTAAGAACCCTCCATTTCACACCTCTTAGGCCTATACACAATCCCCAAGCCACACCATCAAAACATGACTTTTCTACATTCTTTGCCACCAGTCGATTGTATTGTTCAAAACAGCACTAAGTGACCATGCCATTCTTCAAACATTTCTAATTGTGAAAACATATGATAATGACCAGTGCACAAGAGCAACAGAGAGTCAGCCATTCCTGTCAAAGGTCTATTTCCATTTGACCTCGGTTTGATGGGGTACCTTAACAGTGCTTGTCATTTACCCTTTGACCTGGCAGTGCTTAGTATTTTCTGAGTTGTCAAACACAGTCACCTCTCAAGCGCAGGTTCAAGACCACCTCCCACGTCTTGACTTGACACACAGCGGGGTCTTGTTTCCTGTCATGCTCTGGCGGAGGCGTCAGATGCTGACTTTGAGCGTAACCTTGTGAGGTTACGCAGCGTTACATCTTCTTAGCAGAGAGATTCACACAGGCCTCCTGTCTCTCTGCACACTCCTCTGTCATTTGATAAGCAGTAAGCAGTCAGTCTCAGGTCAGATCTCTGCTCTAACAGCCTGAGGTGAAGTCAGCCCCAGGAAGTGGTTGATGAAAATAATGTCAGTGCCACTCAACTGTAAAGATCTGATGATTTGAACTCTTCAAAATGTGAATGTTTGCACAGAATAAAGTTGTGCTTTTTGGCATGTTAAATTCACATAGGCAAAAATGTATAAAAAATTGGAAATTACAGGGATGTATTTTTATTTAGAGAGTTTCCTGGGCAATAAAAGTACTGTTGTATGTTCATTTATTCATCGACATTACTGGGTGATTTTGACCAAGGTAGGATGGCTGACGTTGGCCATATCTGTCAGGGCGGCTTAAGCATCTGCTTAAGGTTTGTTCAAGGACTGTCTGACACCCTGCAGCTACCCTTTCCAGGAGCTCTCTGCACCTGTTCTCCTGTGCTAGCCAGGACATACAGTGGGAGAGCCATTTTAGGTCTCAATGTGACCCTTCACGGGTTAACTACAGCTGTGGAGAGGTTTTCAAAGACTAGAGGTTTTTAACATTGGTTGAAAATTCACACTTATCTGTGAAGGTGGAGAAAATCAGTGGTGTGATATGACTGGCCTTTGCCTTAGTCAGGCTGTTATGTAATTAACAGACAGTTGTTCATAGTCCAGACCTGACCAAAATCTCCTATACTTGGCACAAGGTGAATTACAATTACAAAGCCCATATGCCGCAGCTTCTCTTTTGTGGCAAGATAACAGCCACCCTCCTCTGAATTGGTGATCCAAATAGCAGGAAATGAACACTGATTTGTAATTTGTGATTCATGAATGGTCTCAGGCCTTGATGAGGGGAGGAAGCGGAGAACGGCACCATCGCATTTACACATCGAGGTCAGATTCATTTGAATACCAATCCAAACGACTTCCTGCTGTGGAAATTGGGCTTAAAAAAACGCAATCGGGTAAATTTATTCATGGGTAATTAGCACAATTTATACCGAAATCTGTGATATTGAAAAATAGGAAGTAAACTGCAGAGCCGGATCCAGCTGCAGTGGAGTGTAAGCAGCAGCTCAGCCACAAGAAGCTCCTGCTACAGACCAGGTGTGGTGCTGCTCTGTCTGTCATCTCAGGTGGATACTGTAACTACAGCATGAAGAGGTTCATGCCAATGCTGAAATCAAGTGGGTACTTTGTATGGAGAATCATCATCCTACACCTTGTGTCTCATATATCGGTAGCTGCCTTGTTGCGATGGATGATGATGCATCCTGTCTGTATCACAACTGACAATGCAGACAGTGATTTGCTGTAGCCCAGCTCTGGCCCAATCATACAGCTCATGTTGTGTGCCCAGGTGGGCGAGGGGTTGTGTTTGTTTAATCAGCTCCTGGAGAGGAGAGCCACTGATCACAGAGGGGAATGCCCACACAGCCATATACCATTCTACTGCTCACTCCAGTCACTGTAATACCATACATAGCCTCACCCATGAGAAAGTAACCATACAGGCTGAGTGTGAGTGTGAGTGTGAGTGTGAGTGTGAGTGTGAGTGTGAGTGCGTGCGTGTTTAAAGGTAGAGGCACTTCTCACTGATCTCTCCAGTCACTGTAATACCATACATAGCCTCACCCATGAGAAAGTAACCATACAGGCTGAGTGTGAGTGTGTGCGTGTTTAAAGGTAGAGGCACTTCTCACTGATCTCTCCTCCGGTGAACATTCAGGTCCTTTTCCCTCTCCAGCACTGGAAAGAGACTGGAGCACTTCGATGGTTCCAGAAAATATGGTTTATATAGATGTTGTACATTTACACTTGTTTTCACTAGTTGCCTGTGCTATCAGTCGTACAATAGCATATGCCATTGCCAAAGCATGCAATTCATTTGTGAAATCTCACATTGCCCTTGGAGCTGGTTCATATGAATGCTGAGTCCCTTGATCTGTTGCAGTATTTGATTCAATTGTCCTGACATCAGAGAAACCAAAAGATGTGTGCTATCAGCAAAAATCCCTCCACAAGATTTGGCAACAATGTGCCCCTGGCTTACTATTTGGGCAAACAACATCTAACAGGAGTAACACAGTCCATTACGAGGAATGTCAAAGATTAGAGTTCAGCATACATCACAGTTCTGTGCTTGCTTCACTCATTCACATCAAATGAGACGCAGTCATTTTAATATGTTTTGTATTGTAATGTGCACTGTATTATACAGTATATTGTATTATGTAGGTGGGTGGCCTTGTGAGAGCGTGAGGTAGAGGCAGGAGGTTATGTAGTACTATGTAGTGTTAAGTATGTTATTCACATTTACATGTTAGTCAGTTAGCAGACGCTCTTATCCACAGTGACTTACAGTACATATATGTTCATACATTTTCGTACGGGTCCCCAAGGGAATTGAACCCACAAGCCATGCTCTACCAACAGGGGGATTATGTATATTATATTATGAATTTTAGGTATTTTATTTGTTGTTTTGTTTCCTGTTTGGACCCGAGGAAGAGTAATTAGGGATCCCAATACAATACGAAATACTAAATTCCTCTTCTATAGTGAGAAATACATTTCCAAGACTACATTTTAAACAGAGTTAAATCCTTTGGAACCTCTATTGTAATAGTTTAAACTTCTTCACAACAGTATCTCGGACCTGCCTGGTGTGTTCCTTGTTCTTCATGATGCTCTCTGCGCTTTTAACGGACCTCTGAGACTATCACAGTGCAGGTGCATTTATACGGAGACTTGATTACACACAGGTGGATTGTATTTATCATCATTAGTCATTTAGGTCAACATTGGATCATTCAGAGATCCTCACTGAACTTCTGGAGAGAGTTTGCTGCACTGAAAGTAAAGGGGCTGAATCATTTTGCACGCCCAATTTTTCAGTTTTTGATTTGTTAAAAAAGTTTGAAATATCCAATAAATGTCGTTCCACTTCATGATTGTGTCCCACTTGTTGTTGATTCTTCACAAAAAAATAAAGTTTTATATCTTTATGTTTGAAGCCTGAAATGTGGAAAAAGGTTGCAAAGTTCAAGGGGGCCGAATACTTTCGCAAGGCACTGTATACTGGCAGTTATACTGGCAGTTATACTGGCCTATGCTTTGGAAGTCCTAGTCTGTGCAAACTAGTCTGTGTATTATTGTCATACTAAGGCAGAACCATACAAAGGGGATGAGGTAATGGGATTTGTCTGGGTCTATGTTCTGTGTGTGTTAAGCATTCAGTAAACATGTGTGGTGCTAATGGATTGAGCCCCAGAGGGAGGGGGGAACACTGCTCCATTCTGTCTGGGCTGGACGACTGCCTACCGGAGCATCCACGTCGGTCGGCACGGCCTCCTCTCCTCACATCCAGGTATAGCACACCGCCACGCCTCGCTCCAAGCTAATCTGCCCCATTCATCTTCATTACAGCGCCCCCCTCTGCCTCAGCTATAGGAGGAGAAACGGAGGAAGGGAGGAGGAGGGGGTGCGGGCAGGAGGTGCAAAAGAAGATGGGAAAATCCTTTGACAAAAGAGGGCTACTTTGGTGGCTGTGTTTCCCCCCCTTTCCCCGTATCACCTGTTGTATGAGTGGTTTTCTTCAGTAAGACCAATAATTCACCCCCTGCCTCGGGGTTCACTGGCAGAGCCGTTTCCCATGAAGGACTTTCAGCAATAGAGGGAATACATGCTTTCTTTGCTACCTCGATGCCGCTTGGAAGAGTAGTCCAATACTTTGTGATGCCATATGAATGAAAATATATGGGGGCCAGCTCTACTCTCTGCATGAAAAAAACTTGAAATCCACCCACTTAGTACCCTTTCCTGGTTTTTCAGTTGTGGAAATGGACTGGTGCTGAAGAGAATGGATGTAGGATGGTTGAGGAAATGAATGACCAAACTCCAGGACTTGTTTGTGTGGCCTCCCTCGGTTCCTTCCTGTCAATCACCCTGAGACTATACCCGTGTGTGTGTACAGGCACTCTATCTTATGGTTTTCTACATGAGTAAGTGGGTGTAGCGTTTTGAACAGGTGGGAGTAATCTACGAGTGTTTTCTCCATGTGTATGTTTTTGTTGGTGTATGTGTGTTTGAGCCTGAGCACTTGTTTGTGTGTGTGTACATGTTTGTGTGTGTGTCTGTGTGTGTGTGGGTGTGCGTGTGAATGTTTACACGCGCGTGTGCGTACATGCATGTGTATATATCCGGCATATGTGTGTGTGTGTGTGTGTGTGTGTTTGTGTGTGTGTGTAAGAGAGAGACACAGAATGAGAGATAGTGCAGAGATTGTTGGGCTGGGCAGTGCCAGTGCTCCAGGATTAGTCTCATAGTCCAATCAGATAAGGATTACACCGGCTGGCACAGGCCCACCCAGGCTAATGACCCGACCCTAAAGTGACATTAGGCTGTATTATGACACAGCTCCACTGTACACCCAGCTGCATGAACAGGATAACATGCCCGCATATCCGCCATCAAGGAACCCAAGCATAGCCACGCACACCAGTGTACTGGATGGCATATCAAGTTGAATACAGAGTACTATATCCGTGGCAATTCAGAGTGGTCTGGTCTTCAACCACTTGTTGAGATAGGGGCAATAGGGGTTCATGGACAATCCCTCTCTTAGTGTTTCATTGGACTGGCTATCCACACTCGGAGGGTTGTGGAATGACATCTGCCCCAGTCACATCCCTCCTCTAAGCTGCTATCTAAGTGACTGGGCTCTATTGCACTGTCACCTCTCCCAGAGCCCATAGATAGATGTGATTCATTTAGCTCTGACCTGTCTGCCGCTGTGGCTACAGTAGCTCTGCTCTGCTGGGACTGCAGACAGACACTACTGGTCTGGACTGTTTTATTGGTCTGTACACTGGTCCGTTCTATTGGCCACTAAGGCCTGATTATTACAGTACAGTCATTACTAGATGGGGCTGTGTGAGACTCAATCACCTTCATTACAGTAGTACAGTGTCTGTGGCGTCAGTCTGTGTCAGTCTGTCTGTCATTGTCCCACTGTGGAGATGGCCATGTACTGTAGTTCTACTCCTTTATAATGTACTGTCCATTGCCTTGGGGTTTCCACTTATTGGAGAGAGAGTGAATAGTGGGAGTGATTATGGTTCAGTACAGTCTTATATGCTGTTGCAGTGTTTTGGTCATGTGTAGGTCAATCACTAAGCCCCTCCTTTCTGATGTTATAACATGCTTTAGTACAGTGAAGGTTATATCACTTTCCTATCTGGTTTTCTCATTCTCATTCTATGCTCCAGTATAGTGGAGGTGTGTAGTATGTAGGAGTCTCCATGCTATTCTGAATCTCGCCTCCCCCACACTTAGCTAACTGTACCTGCCAGAGAAGGCCTCTCCTGGCTTGGCAGTGGTGTGAAGCGGCATAATCCTCATCTTCTTCTCCTCTATGTGCCCGTGTTTTGTGATGGGCTATGGAGATAACATAGGAATTGGATTAGGGTATGATTAATGGCACTGATGGCTTTGATCGATGGGAGATGTGCTGTAAACTTTGGTAGCCCTGTCCCATAAAAGCCGTTGTCGTGTCTTTGGCTATGCCGGATTAAGTGATATGACATGCTATTCCATAAAATAATTTCTCCGTAATTAATATCACCTGATTGTGCTAATCATGTAAATGTAATTAACTAGAGAGTCGGGCACCACAAAATAATATTTATAGAGCTGTTATCTTCCGAATAAACTCTTAAAGACCTAGTAATATTTTACATCAGTAGCAGTCAATATTTATCGTCCTCTTAATTCAGTCTCATCTGAAAGTTGTAAATTCTTCGTTATCTGCACGAACCCTGGCTAACAATTTGAATCAGTAATACAAAATTGGGTTTAATCATTTATTTACTAAATACCTAACTAATCACACAGAATTACACATACCCATAATTAAATCATAACTTGATTACAAATTACGTCATAAAGGAAAACGTCCCTAGCGGGCGGAACAGATATGACAGCTTGTTACACAAAGGAAAAGGGCTGGGGTTGAGTGAAAGAGCGGGAAGACTGAGGAACAAAGGAAAGAAGCTGTGCTATCGTAAATACAGTATCTTATGCATTCTAAATTACCGCCCATTTGGAAAAGGAATATTTACTCTGAGCTGGGAGTAGATGGCCATGTTGCCAAACCGAGTCCATTGATCCATCTGGTTCTCAATTGGATACGTTGTAGTAACATCGTTGGGTGATAGATGGGATACTCTGTCTGTTCCTTCCTAACCCTCGTTGCATCTGCTGTTGCTAACTCAACGGCTAGGAGGTATCACTTCTGTAGTGAATAAGAGTTCAAAGTTCATACCATCAGCAAACCAAAGCTCACGCTGATGTTGGCTTCATTCTGTAGTTATTATATGAACCATTTTGACATAGGACCATCGTCCTACATCCTCGGAACAGATAGTTATATTGTCGTCAAGGGCTTATATAGGAAGGGAGAGGAGGGCGTGTTTGAAATTTTTTATAGCCCATGTCCCTTCACAGGGCGGGCCACTGATTGAGCAGCCCTATCTTATGAAAACTCAAATCTCACATTTTAGAAGCTAAAATCACATTTCATCCCATCACAAATAATTTCATATTCAAACATTTAAATTGAACAACAATTCCATGTGAATCCGATAACTCTGATGTGTAGACTTTCCACTGTAGAGTTTATGTCATCTGATCATTGATGAGAATGTCTCAGATGACAAACGAACTGACATCATATTCATTAAGTACCATATGTTCAATTGGTCGCATTACCAGAATATAGTTCATTTCCCCCCACCTTCTGATGTTCCCCGAATCTCTATGTTAACCAAGGGTTTTGCAAATGTAACCTCAG